>NW_026000350.1:0-6115 GCF_001458135.2 Marmota marmota marmota | reverse complement strand
TATCAACTGTAACATGCAAATATTTTAATTTTCCAAATTCTGGCAAGTGTGTGACGTCCATCTGCCAAATATGGTTAGGTATCAATCCTCTAGGATTGACTCCAAGATTAACTTGTGGTAAAAAGGTCACACAATTTTGACATTGTTTTATTATTTGTCTAGCTTGTTCCTTAGTTATTTTAAAACGCTTTTGTAAAGTATTAGCATTGACATGGAACTTTTTATGAAAATTTGTAGCTTCTTCTAGTGTAGAGAAAATATGTATGTCATGTGTAGTTTTTATCTGCTAAATCATTGCCCAAACTAAGTGCTCCAGGCAATCCTGTATGTGCCCTGATATGTCCTATAAAGAATGGGTCTTTTCTGTCCCAGATTAGACCTTGTATAGTGGAAAACAAAGAGAAAACAGTAGAGGAAGGGAAATCCTCTACTGTTTGGCTGGGCAGTCTGGCTGGGCACAATTCAGGAGCCACCTGTCAAAAGAAACTAACTTTATTTTTAGAACCACACACGCCAAACAAACATCTCCTCAGGAAAAACCCTCAGAGCCCAACTGCCACCACCGGCTTCCCACAAGCCTGTCAACACCCCACTCCTCCTGCTCTTGAGTCCGATTGGCTGGGTCGTGTGGGTGGAGCCAAAAAAGTCCACCAATGAGCAGCTCTGTGTTCTGAAAGGGCGGGGAAACAGCCCAATGAGCATCACTGCAGAGGAGCCAATCAGCTGGCAGCTGGAAGTTTCCTGGGGACCCTTGGGCTGTGGCTCTCAACATCTTTATTTTAATTTTATTCTTTCCTTTTTTCCTATTGGGATAGGTGAATCTTTAAGGGTAAAAACATTTAAAAACAACTGCTTAAGCAGTGGAAGAAAGTCGCCATGCCTGCTCAGGAGAAGGGCACAGGATCAAAAATGAACTCAGAAGACCTCACCTGAGTTTATACATCAGGCTCATTCCAACACACACACACACACACACACACACACACACACACACACGTCATACATGCATTGTAACAAAAATAAACCTGAGGAAGTGTTTAAATGTTTTAACTGAAAATCACAAAGGATACTAAAAAAACAGGAAAGCATGGTCAATTCAATCAATCAATCGATCCACAGAAACTCAACAGATTCACGTAAACTTCTGAGTAAAAACAGGCTGTGAACCTTCTAGACAAGTATTTTAAACTATTAAATTAGTAATGCTTCAAAGAGCTAAGTAAGGTACAGATAAACTCAGGAAAACAATGTATAGACAAGCAGGAAATATCAATAGATAAAACTTTTGAAGAAAATAAAATTTTAGGGCTGAAAATGCAACCTACATTGAAAAATTTAAAACAGGGATTCAAAGCAGATTTCACAAGGCAAATGAAAATGGAACAACAGGACTTAATAATCATAAGGAATTGAGGGAAGGTGGGATGGATTGTAAACAATAAAACAAACACATTACAGTCAACCTGTAGAATACCACAGACAAAAAACAATCTTGAAAGTATCAAAAGGGAAGTAACTAATCATATGAAAAGGATTCTCAATAATATTATCTGCCACTTTCTTAACAAAAATCTTGGAGATCAGAATTCAGTAGTTGTCATAAGTATTACAGTAAAAAACAATAAACTATCAACTGAGAATTTTGTAACTAGCAAAATTCCCCTTCAAAAATGAGAGGGAAATTAAATTAAATTAAAACAAAAAATAAAATCTTAAACAATTTTTAAAGAGTAGTTTACCCTGGAAGAAATGCTAAAGGGAGAACTTACAGTTGAAATGAAAGAACACTAAACAGTACCTCAAAGCTACATGAAAAAGTGAAATTTTCCACTAAAGATAAATACATGGCTACTGTGAAAACTAACATCATTTCAATATGGTTTGTAGTTCTGCTTATGTTTTTCATATCTTTTATGAAAATGCATTTTTAAAAAACTTACTGTAACTATAGTCAATGGCTTGCCTCAGGTTGCATCCCCAGTACCAAATGAAAAAATATTATTACTCAAAGATGTAATTTGGTGACATCAAAAAGTAGCAGAAGTCATTCCTTCCTTATCCATAAGCCTATAAATATAATTGAAGCACATTCTTCAATGGAAAGAAGATTGTCAGAATAAATTTAAAATGATAATCCAAGTACATTTTGTTTACAAGGCTCACTGTGGATGTAATACCAATAACTCAAATGTGAAGACCAACAACTCAAATGAAAGTTTGAGGAAAATAATGCATGAAAATAGTAATCACATGAAAGTCATGTGGCTATCCTAGCCTCTGTAACCACTTACTATATACTGTTGTAAGGATGACAATATTCCCTACAGCTATCCACAGAGTGAGTACTCAGTGTTCTTAGTTTCAAAATCTTAATGACAATAAAATCCCCAACAAATTTTGAAGAAATATGAAAATCTATCCTAAAGTCATATGGAATCTCAAAGGACCTCAACTGGTTAATACTGAAATAAGACCAAAATTGGAGTTCTCCTAATTCCTGATCTCAAAACTTACTTTAATATTCTAGTAAACCAAATAGAGTGTTACTAACACAGAACAATCATGGACATCAAAGCAACAAAATGTACAGCAGGGAAATAAATTTCACATGGTATAAGAACAAATGATTTCAACAAGAGTGCCAAAAGTGTTCAGAGGGGAAAAAGTAATCTTTTTAACAAATGCTGAGAGAAAAGGAAATAACCTTAGGCAACAGAAAGAAGCTGCCCCTTTAGTTAACATAGATAGATGAAAAACTAGCTCAAAATGTCTCAAACTCCCAAGGAGAAGTAAAAGCTTAATTTCTATGAGAAAGTTTTAGGGCGAAAGTTATGGATTTGGCAAAGACCTCTTGGATACTATTCCAAAAGTACAGGCAACTGCAAAAAACAAAATAGACAAATTGAATTTTGTAAAAAAAATTAAAATACTGTATGTGAAAAGACATCAACATGCTGAAAATGAATCCCACCGAATGAAGAAAATATTTACAAAGCATGTATTGGTAAAAGATTAATAGAATCTGAAAGGACATTAAAACTCAAACCCCAACTTTCAATTAAAAATGAACAAAGCACTGAATTAGATTTTTTTTCCAAATGTACAAATAGAAGTAAGTATACAACAAATATTCAAAGTCACTAATTATTTTTCCTGTAAGATAATGCAAAAAACAATACAACAACAGAAACAAAACCCCACAATGGGATACAATTCACACCAATTATGATGATTAAAATCAGAAAAAATAGAAAGTAAAGTTTGGCAAAGATTGAAAATATTGGAACTCTTGTGTATTGATAGAGAGAATATAAATTGGTGGTACACCTGCTATAAAAAGTAGTAAAAGTCCTTCTCAAAAATAAATAAATAAAACCATTAAAATGTCTGATAATGGTAAATATGCTGCTATGACATTTTACCACCATGAAAGGAAGAGGCTATCCTAGATTTTTTTTCATGGCCTTTCCATATTGAGGAAACACCTACCAGAGAGCAGGAGGTGAGATAAAAAGGAACCAGCCTTCAGCATGTGAAGAACGAATAAGAAAGGTGATATGGCCTATGGCAAGAAAAATTATGCTGCTAGGTCACCTTAAATCTTAAGGAACATGGCATTAGAAAATATAGGTAAAAGAATGAGGGTAAAAGCCTAGAGATGAGGGAAGGGGAAGGTTCATGTAAGGATGGGGCAGGGATAGGAGGAAAGGAAACAGGGGTGTAGCAGTAGAGGGGGAAGGGAGGAAGTAAGGTGGAAAGGGAAAAGGAGGTGGAGGAAAAGGGGAGTGGGGGGGTACAGACAGAAGAAGGAAGGCACAGGGGAAAGGGAGAAGCAAGGTCACAAAAGGAAAGGAAGGGGAGGGAAGGGAGCTAGAGGGAACAAAATGAAATTGTGAAGGGCAAGGGGAGGGGGCAGGTGGCAGAGACCAGCAGAATGGGAGAGGAAAGAGAGGCAAGGCAGTGAAGGTAGAAGGGAGGGTAAAGGAGGGGCAGGGGACCAGGTGGGGCTGAGGCTGGCATGGAATTAAAGACATGGAGAAGGGTAGGAGGAGGGGAGAGGAGGACCAAAATCTGAGAAAAGGCTGTAAGGTCCTCAGGAAAGAGCCACCATTCACCAACTGTAAGTTGAGGAATCCATCAAGGAAGTGCTGTGAATTTTACTGTTTGCACTTGATGGGATAATAAAATCGAACACAGCTAAAGACAGGGTTTTTTTGTTTGTTTTCGTGGGCTGGTCGGGTCTAATTTCACACATCTTGCACTTCCACTATCCAAGTCAATTCCCCTAGAGGAATGTATGTAGAAATTATGCTTATACTGTGAGAAGAAGGTAAAACTGATATTGATTTCTTTGAAGAGCAGAGAACAAGAGAGTCTTCCAAGTTGCTACGGGTTGGCAGACCCTATTTCTCACAGTTTCTGGTCCTGGCAGTTGGGTTAAGAGAACACAGTCATAAATGAATCTAGATGAGCCAGGTGATATTCTGGGCTTTAGGTCCAGTAGAATCTTGCCAAGATTTTCACATGTAAGATACACATTCTTCCCAGCTTGGAACAGAGCTTAAAATACAGCTGTAAAGGTCCCTCAATAAGTTAGAGTCCTCAAGGTCATTCACTACTATTTAAATATCTGTCATGGGAGAAGAGGCACTGAGCACTCAAGGTCAAAGGACTGTGGGAACTGAACAGACTACCTAGTCTTTCTCTTTTGGAGGATAAGAGGTAGAAATACAGGAGGATCTGAAACACTTTCTGACCCAAAGCTTAAGATTATTTTTTCTTTGCTATAATAAAAAACACAATACAGCATATGAAAGCGAAAAGGGGCAAAGGAAAATAAATATGATGTTTAAGTACAGAAACATAATAAATGAACACAAGAGAAAATGTGACCATACAAACACTTATAGATCAGTTTCCATTTATCTAATGTCTAATCTAGGCATACATTATTTTATGCATACTACACCTTGTAGACTGTTGGGAAAATATTTTGCCTGTTATCTCAGTACTCTGAGTCAAACTAATTTACTGAATGTGAATTATGGATAATACTACTAAATGAACAAATGTACATGCTTTAGTGTAAAACATTATACCATCTACAGAAATAATATGGAAATCATATTAATATGTAAATCAAGTGTGATATAAGACAACGTTGAACATTATGAAATAAGGCAAAAGGCAATCATATCAAAAGGGAATTTTTCTGGAATTTTTATGGAATATTATTATGTTCATTTTAATTAACCAACGTCCTACTTTTCATTATCCATAGGAACTAAATCACCATAAGGATAAAACTAACTCTAAGATGTGATAAGGGAGGGAATACTGGATATTTGCAGTGGTAAATGCTAATTGTTAAAACTAGCTTTATAAATCAATAAATTTTTGATTATTTACAAAACATCATCTGATTAACTCATATACAATAGATACCTTAATATCACCTGAAAATGTATAAACGTTGGTGAAAATTCACATAAATATTTCCCAGAACACAAGAATCTTAGCATTTACATTGGAATCAACTCTGAAATTTCTATAAAAATTCTTCAACGACTTTATAAATTTCCCACTCTCCCAAAAGTCTGATGTGACTTCCATCCTAAGAAAATTTCCTAACCTCAGAAAAATAATTCATTTTACATGGCAATAACAAAGGCCAGAACAAAATCTTGAAGTCAGTTTCTTTCAAAGATGATAAAGGATTTATGCCTGGCATGTTGTAGGCATTAAATACATATTTTCTGAAACATAGTATCCACTTTACCTAGATGATTTTATCTAACTCCTAATTTCAATCAAAATGGCTGGGCTTACTCCTTACCTATAAAATGAAATTTATATACTGAAACCAAAAATCTCCAATTGAGATGTATCTAAACTTAGGAATCAAAGTACTGACCTAGGAGTACTAAAGTTAACTGTGATATAAGACAACAGAATTCATTTCATGTCTCAAAACCATAATACTCTAATACACTGTGTCATAAAATGAACTCATAAAACCAATCATTAAGAACCATGCATTCCTTTAATTTTGGAATACAATGTATTTTTACATTTATAGCTATACCACAGCAATATATAAAAATCTTATCAAGCA
>NW_026000349.1:709624-713552 GCF_001458135.2 Marmota marmota marmota | reverse complement strand
GACCCCTCCAACCTGGGTGCCAGTGGGAGCTCTGCACACTGCTGCAGTCAGGGTTGAGGGCACTCCGTTCTCCAGGGGCGAGACCTTTCCAACTTGGGTGCCTGGGGGAGCTAAAAGCCCCTGCAACCAGGGTCTAGGGCACTCCCCACTCCAGGGCTGATACCCCCTAACTCTGGGTGCCAGGGAGAGCTCCTCACGCCTCGCACTCAGGATAGAGGAGACTCCCCACTCAAGGGGCGACACCCTTCCACCCTGGTTGCCAGGGTTAGCTCCTCAAGAGGCTGCAGCCAGGGTAGAGGCCACTCCCCCCTCCAAGGGCAAGACCCCTCCACCCTTGGTGCTTGGGAGAGCTCCGCAGGCCTCAGCACCCAGAATAGAGGAGACTCCCCACTTAAGGGGCGACACCCCTCCACCCTAGGTCCCAGGGGAGCTCCGCACGCTGCTGAAGCTAGGGTGAGGGGACTCCCCTGTCCAGGTGCCAGACCCCTCCATTCTGGGTGCAAGAGGTAGCTCCGCATACCCCTGCATCCAGGGTTGAGGAGACTCCCCCATCCATGGGGAGACCCCTCCACCCTGGGTGCCTGGAGGAGCTCCTTACTTTGCCCCAGAAAGGGTCTAGGGCACTCTCCCCTCCAAGGGTGTGACCCCTTCCACCCTGGATACAGGTGGTAGCTCTGCATGCCACCACACCCAGTCTCGAGTAAACTCCCCCCTCAAGATGGGAGACCCCTCCACCCTGGGTGCCAGGGTGAGCTCCGCATGCTGCTTCAGCCAGGTTTGAGGGGACTCCCCATTCTAGGGGTGAAACCTCTCCAATCTGGGTGCCGGTGCAAGCTCTGGACACCTCTGCAAACAGGGTGGAGGCACTCCCCTCTCCAGCGGGGAGACCCCTGGAAAATGGATGCGGGGGGGGGGAGCTCTGCATGCCGTCCTCAAGGGGGGAGTCCCCTCCAACCTGGGTGCGGGGGGTGGGGGCTCCTCATGTAGCCACAGCCAGGGTAGAGGGCACTCCTCCCTTCCAGAGGGGAGACCCATGTGACCTTGGTGCGGGGGGGGGGGAGCTCCCCACACCACTGCAGCCAGGGTGGAGAGCACTCCCCTCTCCAGGAGGAGACCCCTGGAACTGGGTGCCTGGGGGAGCTCTGCACCCCGCCCTCAAGGGGAGGAGACCCCTCCAAATTGGGTTGGGGGAGGGCTCAGCATGCCACCTCAGCCAGGGTCCAGAGCACTCCCCCCTCCAGGGGGGAGACCCCTCAACCCTGGGTGTCAAGGGGAGCTCCAAACTTCACTGCAGCCAGGGTCGAGAGCACTCCCTTCTCCAGAGATGTGACCCCTAAAACCTGGTTCCCTGGGGGGAGCTCTGAACACCAGAGCAGCCTGGGTGGAGGGCACTCCCTTCTCCATGGGCAAGAATCCTCCAAACTAGGTGCAGGTGGCAGCTCCACAAGCCCACACAGACTAGGTCGAGGGCACTTTCCCCTCCAAGGGGGAGACCCCCTCCAACCTGGTGCCAGGGTGAGCTCTGCACTTCACCTCAGCCAGGGCCAAAGAAACTTTCCCCTCCATGGGGGAGACCCCTCCAACCTGGGTTCCCAGGGGAGCTTTCCAAGTCGCTGCACCCAGGGTCAAGGGCACTAATCCCTCCAAGGTCCAGACTCCTCCCCACACTGGAGCTCCTTACTCCACCCCAGCCAGGGTTGAGGACACTCCCTCCTCCAGAGGCCAGACCCATCCTTCCTGAGTGCCAGGGGGAGCTCCCCACACTGCCCCACCCAGGCTCAAGGGGACTCCCCCCTCCTCCGGGCACGAGATCAGTCCACCATGAATGCCAGGGGGAGCTCCACATGCTGCTGCAGCAAGGGTACAGGGCACACCCTTCTCCAGGGGCAAGAGGCCTCCAACTTCCATGCAATCTGGAGTTCCGCACACTGCAGGAGGCAGACTGCAGGGACTCCCATTACCAGGGTAGAGATCCCTCAACCCTGGGTGCGGGGGGGGGGGGGGGGGGGGAGGGGAGGAGTCACCCCGCTGCAGCCAGGTTTGAGGGGAATCCCCCCTCCAGGGGCGAGACCACTCCACCTTGGGTGCCAGGAGAATCTCCTCACGCCACTGCAGCCAGGATCAAGGGCACTCCCCATTTCAGGTTCCAGACCCCTCCATCCTGGGTGCACCCAGACTCCAGAGGACTCCCTCCTCAAGGAGCGAAACCCCTCTACCCAGAGTGCCTGGGGTCGCATCTCAGCTGCTGCAGCCAGGGTCGAGGGGACTCCTCCTCCAGTGGCAGGACCCATCCACCCTAGGTGCTAGGGGGAGCTCTGCATGGCACCGCAGCCAGACTAGAGGGGACTCCATTCTCCAGGAATGGGACCCTGCCACCCTGAGTGCCAAGGGGAGCTCCACAGGATGTTTTACCCAGGCTCCAGGACACTCCCCTGTCCAGGGGCGAGACCCCTCCATCCTGGGAGCTTGGAAAAGCTCTGCATGCTGCTGCAGCCAGGATCCAGGGCACTCCCACCTCCAGGGGCGAGACCCCTCCACCCTGAGAGCTGGGAGAAGCTTCTTACTTGGCCCCAGCCAAGGTAGAGGGCACTTTCTCCTTTAGGGATGGGACCCCTCCCCCCCTGAGTGCCAGGGAGAGCTCTGCAGCCACCAGACCCAGGCTAGAGGGGACTTCCTTTTCCAGGAACAGGAACCCTCGACCCTGGGTGCCAGGAGAGAACACAGGATGCTTCACCCAGGCTCGAGGGGACTACCCCCTCCGTGGGTGGGACCCCTACACCCTGGGTGCCATGGGTAGCTCAGCACACCTCAGCAGCCATGGTCGAGGGCACTCCCTGCTCCAGGGGCGAGACCCCTCCACCCTGGGTGCCAGGGGGAGCTCTGCACACTGCTGCAGTCAGGGTCGAGGGCACTCCCTTCTCCAGGGGCGAGACCTTTCCAACTTGGGTGCCTGGGGGAGCTAAAAGCCCCTGCAACCAGGGTCTAGGGCACTCCCCACTCCAGGGCTGATACCCCCTAACTCTGGGTGCCAGGGGGAGCTCCTCACGCCCCGCACTCAGGATAGAGGAGACTCCCCAATCATGGGGCGACACCCTTCCACCCTGGGTGCCAGGGGGAGCTCCTCAAATTGGTGCAGCCAATTTGGAAAGCAGTATGGAGATTCTTTGGAAAACTGGATATGGATCCACCATTCGGCCCAGCTATTCCTCTCCTTGGACTATACCCAAAGGACTTAAAAACACCATACTTCAGGGACACAGCCACATCAATGTTTATAGCAGCGTAATTCACAATAGCTAAACAGTGGAGCCAACTTAGATATCCTTCAGTGGATGAATGGATAAAAAAATGTGGCATATATACACAATGAAATTTTACTCAGTATTCAAAAAGAAAAAAATCATGGCATTTGCAGGTAAATGGATGGCATTAGAGAAGATAATGCTAAGTGAAGTCAGCCAATCCCCTCAAAAAACAAATACTGAATGTTTTCTCTGATATAAGGAGATTGAGTCATAGCAGGATTGAGAGGGTGGAATAGATGAATTCTAGATAGAGAAGAGGGGTGGGAGGGAAAGGGAAGGGGCAAGGGATTAGCAAGGATGGTGGAGTGTAATGGACATTATCTGAGAGCCAGATATTTTTTTAATTATTTTTTTTAAATTTTATTTTTTTTATTGGTTGTTCAAAACATTACAAAGCTCATGACATATCATCTTCCATACATTTGATACAAGTGGGTTATGAACTCCCATTTTTTACCCCAAATACAAGTTGCAGAATCCCATTGGTTACACATCCACATTTGTACATAATACCGTATTAATGACTGTTGTATTCTGCTACCTTTCCTATCCTCTACTATCCCCTGAGAGCCAGATTTAAAGAGTGACTAACACAACACTACCTTTCCCTTTTCTTTTCTTTT
>NW_026000349.1:700814-706151 GCF_001458135.2 Marmota marmota marmota | reverse complement strand
TGCACCCAGACTCCAGAGGACTCCCTCCTCAAGGAGCGAAACCCCTCTACCCAGAGTGCCTGGGGTCGCATCTCAGCTGCTGCAGCCAGGGTCGAGGGGACTCCTCCTCCAGTGGCAGGACCCATCCACCCTAGGTGCTAGGGGGAGCTCTGCATGGCACCGCAGCCAGACTAGAGGGGACTCCATTCTCCAGGAATGGGACCCTGCCACCCTGAGTGCCAAGGGGAGCTCCACAGGATGTTTTACCCAGGCTCCAGGACACTCCCCTGTCCAGGGGCGAGACCCCTCCATCCTGGGAGCTTGGAAAAGCTCTGCATGCTGCTGCAGCCAGGATCCAGGGCACTCCCACCTCCAGGGGCGAGACCCCTCCACCCTGAGAGCTGGGAGAAGCTTCTTACTTGGCCCCAGCCAAGGTAGAGGGCACTTTCTCCTTTAGGGATGGGACCCCTCCCCCCCTGAGTGCCAGGGAGAGCTCTGCAGCCACCAGACCCAGGCTAGAGGGGACTTCCTTTTCCAGGAACAGGAACCCTCGACCCTGGGTGCCAGGAGAGAACACAGGATGCTTCACCCAGGCTCGAGGGGACTACCCCCTCCGTGGGTGGGACCCCTACACCCTGGGTGCCATGGGTAGCTCAGCACACCTCAGCAGCCATGGTCGAGGGCACTCCCTGCTCCAGGGGCGAGACCCCTCCACCCTGGGTGCCTGGGGGAGCTCCACACACCACTGAAGCCAGGGTCAAGGGGACTGCCCCTTAAGGGGCCCTCCACACTGGGTGGCAGGAGGAGCTCCATACTCCACCCCAGCCAAGGTCGAGGGCACTCCCTCTTCCAGGGGAGAGACCCCTCCACTCTAGGTGTTAGGGGAAGTTCTGCATGACTCTGCAGTCAGGTCCAGGGGACTCCCCCCTCCAGGGGCGATACCCCTCCACATTGGGTGCCTTGAGGAGCTCCTTACTCTGCCCCAGCCAGGGTTGAGGGCACTCCCCCATCCAAGAGCGAGATCCCTCCACCCTGGGTCCTGGAGGTTGCTCTGCAAGCTGCTGCAGCCAGGGTCTAGGGGACTCCCCTCTCCAGGGGTGGGACCTCTCCACCCTAGGTGCCAGGAAGCTCTGCAAGCCACTGCACCCAGGCTTGAGGGGACTTGCCCTCCAGGCGTGAGACCCCTCCACCCTGACAGCAGAAGGAGCTCTGTATGCTGCTGCAGCCAGGGTGGAGGGCACTGCCCCCTCCAAGGGCAAGACCTCTCCACCCTGGGTGCTGGGGGTGGCTCCACACTTACAGCCAGGGTCGAGGGGACTCCCCCCTCCATGGGTGGGACCCCTCCAACCTAGGTGCCAGGGCAAGCTCTGCAAACTGCTACAACCAGGCTCCAGGGCACTCCCCCCTCCAGGCTTGAGACCCCTCCACCCTGAGAGTGGGGGGGAGGGGGGGAGCTCTGCAGGCCTCATCATCCAGGCTCTAGGATACTCCCCCTTCAAGGGCGAAACCCCTCCACCGTGGGTGCCAAGGGGAGCTCTGTTCGCCGCCCCAGCCAGGGTGGAGGGCACTTTCTCCTCCAGGGGCGGTACCCCACCACTCTAGGGGCAGGGGGAGCTCTGCAAGCTGCTGCGGCAAGATTCCAGGGGACTCCCTTCTCCAGGGGCGGGACCCCTCCACCCTGGGTGCCTGAAGGAGTCCGCACACCACTGCAGCCAGGGTCGAGGGCACTCAACCCTCCAGGGTGAGACCTCTCCACCTTGGGTGCCAGGGTGAGCTCTACACGCCACTGAAGCCAGGGTTGAGGGGACTCCACCCTCCAGGTGCAAGACTCCTCCACCATGGGTGCCAGGGGTAGCTCTGCGCACTGCTGCAGCCATGGTAAGTCAAGGGGACTTTCCCTTCCAGGGGCTAGACGCTTCCACCCTGGGTGCCAGGAGGAGCTCCTTACTCCGCCCCAGCCAGGGTCCAGGGCACTCCCTTCTCCAGTTGGGGAGACCTCTCCACCCTTGGTGCCCTGGAGCTCGGCACACGCCTCCACAGCCAGGGTCTGGTGCACTCCCCCCTCCACAGGGGAGACCCCTCCACCCTGGGTGACAGAGGGAATTCCACATGTAGCCTCAGCTAGGGTGGAGGGGACTTCCCCCTCCAGGGTCCAGACCCATCCACCCTGGGTGATGGGGGAGCTCCATAGGCACGCAGCCATCACATCCAGGCTCCAGGGGACTCTCTCCTCCAGGGGAGGGACCCCTCTACCCTGGGGTCTTGGGGTCGCTCAGCATGCCACTGCAACCAGGATCGAGGGGACTCTCCCCTCCAGGGGCTAGATCTTTCCACCCTGGGTCCGGGGGAGCCCGAAACGCCACAGCAGCCAGGGTCCAGCGCACTCCCTGCTCCAGGGGCGAGACCCCTCCACCCTGGGTGCCAGGGTGAGCTCTGCACACCACTGAAGCCAGGGTTGAGGGGACTCCCCACTCCAGAGACCAGACCCCTCCACCCTGGTTACCTGGGGGAGTTCCGCATGCCACTGCAGCCAGGGTCGAGGGGACTCCTTCCTCCAGGTGCAAGAGCCCTCCACCATGGTGCCAGGGGTAGCTCCGCACAAACACCCGCGCGTCACCATAGTCCCCACGTGCTCCACGCCCCAAGAGCTAACCTCAACCTGCAACAAGAGGCAGTTCAGCCCTCCAGCTGCCCCCACCTCCATTGGACTCCAGCCCACCTGTGCTGCCATCCTGGCAACCTCTGGGGAGGGGCAGGGTCGCTGCACCAGTCTGAGGGGAGGGATCCCTGGCCTTGCCATAGCTGCCACCCCTCAACCTTTGGGCCTTCCACCATCTACAACCCTTCCCAGATGATCGGGAAACCTCATTGGGTCAGGAGGGGGACCAGTGGGACCTGGATCACAGCCCCAGTGCCAGCACTCAACAGTCCCCCCAGGACCTACGCATGCACCAGGCCCGCAGTTCCCGCGCCTATTTCTCCCGCATGTGGTGCAAGCACGTGCAATTTGCATGCGCACGCAGGCAGACTTTGCACAGGCACGCGGAATTTGCACGCGCGCGTCCGTTATTGGCGCGAGCCTGACTCTTGTCCAGTGTGGACGGTTTTCCTCACGTGCTCGCCTGTTCTCCACTCATTCCTTCCTCAGCTGCGTCCTGGCAACAGGTCTGACAGCCATTTCTCCTGAAGCTGCTTGGGTAGCTGAAGAAGGACCTTCTGCGATCCTGTGATCGAGGCTAGAATTACGGACTAGCGCCTTCGCTAAGACTGCCATGGGGACTTCCCACAGCAAGTGTTGTCCCTCATCCCTGCCCCCGGCGCTGGGGGGCAGAGACCTGCCAGAAGGGTCCCACAAGAAGCCCGGTCGTGGCCCCCGCCGACTTCCCTCTACTGGTTGGCCACTCCGGGCTGCCTGGGCCAGTGCCAGCACTCGCAGGTCATCTTGCCGCCGCCACCCTGCAACTGCTCCTCAGCAGTTGCAAAAAGTGCCTCCTCGGTGCTTTTCCAGGGTCCTGCGGACCCTTCGATTTTTTCTTAGAGACTTGGGCATTGCCACCTCCCTCCGCATGCCTGGTCTCCTGAAAAGGATGCTGCTGTCAGCTGCAGCTTTCATGGGTTCCTGCAGCCCAGGCCGCAGACCCTGCCAGCAGTCGCCTTGTAGGGCGCAGGGGCAGGAAGTGGCTCCTTGCCAGCTTCCAGTACCCCAAGAACCCTGCCCAGGGAGGACTGTGATCACAGCCCCTGGAGACAGAGGCCAAGTGGTGGCTGAGCAAGCTGAGCACCCTGTAGATAGAGACCATCAGAGAGGACGTCCCCAGGCCACTGGAAGAGCACAATTTACTTTGAGGCCCCTGGGAGCCCATAGCTGTGTGCCTGCCTTTGTGCTGAGGCCTGGGGCTCTGCAGGCAAACCTCTGCCCCCAGAGCTCCCAAGACAGAGCTGAGAGCTCCCGGGCCACCTGCATGAGCTCCTGCCCCAAAAGAAACCCCATCAGCAGCTCCTACAGCTCTACGCGAGGTCTCCGAGCCCTGAAGAGGAGGGCTCCAGACCTATCCAAAGGGGAGCCACCCCTGGGATGCTCTTCATCCCCAGGGATTCCCCCAAAGAAGGCCCAGGGTGAGAAGGTGGCAGAAGGCAGGGTGGGACAACCATTGCTCAGGAAGAAGTCCTCACCCACAAGAGACACCGGTAGGCCACGGAAACGCAAGTTTCCTCTCCTGCGCCGCCGCCAAGGGGAACCTCTGAAGCTGCCACCACCTCTGGAACTGGCCTGTGCAGTGACTGTTGAGGACCTAGACCGGGAGAAGAAGAAAGCTCTGCAAGGCATCAACCGTCTTCTGATGGGTGAGACCCAGGCCATTGGGGGCAGCTGTACCATGGCCCCACAAGCCCATGGGGGGGATCCCTCTCCACTGGGAGGGGCCAGGCCTCTGGCATCAGTGGGCCTCAGTCAGACCTTTCCCCATCCCCCCAGCAGCACCACCGTGGTGGCCCACACCCCAGTGTGGGTCAGCTCTGCTGTCTCTTCCCAGAGCCATCCTCCCATCTCCAATCGTACAGGACCGCTCTTCCCCAGCCTGCCAATTGCTGCTTTCGCCCTTCCTCCCAGGCCATCTCTCAGCACATTGGCAGGCTTGGCTGCACAGCCAGTGGCCCCCTTTGGGGTCACACCCTTGAACACCACTATGCCTTCACAGCCCCCACATCTGGGGCCTCCCTCCGCTCTGGGTAGGCGCTTCCCGCACTCTCACCAGGGCCCAAAGCCCTACTGTACACACAGGCCCTCACCTGTAGCAAGCTCCAGCTCTCCAGCTCAAAGGGTGCGAGGACACATTCCGCAGGGGAAGCAGCCTCTCACCCCTGGAGCCACCGTCCCACCAGTCCCTGGGGTTCCTGGTGGGATGAAGCCCAGAGCCCCCAGCTTTGTCAGCTGTCATCAGCTTGGACACGTGGGAGCTCCAGGTCCAGGGGCAGCTCCGATGCCACCCTTGACTGTGGGCCCAACAACCTTGGGCAGCCTAAACTACTCAGCCGTTGGGGCTGACAAACATAAAAACACCACCATGGGTGCTCATGCCAGAACCCAGACACACTCAGTGACCTCAATGGCAGCTGCGAGGACAGACTTGTCCTTGGGTCGGACATCAACCAAGAAAGTATCAAGCTCAGAAAGTAGAGAAACCCCCAAAACTAGAGAGCACCGTGGGGCAAATTTGGGAAATGACACCTACACTGCCCCTAGCCAGAGCACCACCATGGCACCCCGAAAACACACAAAAGAGGGTAAAAAAGGGCAAGGAAAGAGTGGAGTTCCTACCCCGAGTGCCATCCCTCAAAGCCTGCCCACCCAGAAACACC
>NW_026000349.1:662547-690237 GCF_001458135.2 Marmota marmota marmota | reverse complement strand
AAAAAAAACTTAATCCGATGTTAGTGTTAAGGAAATATTGAGAGGTTTTCAATATGTGGACCAATGCATGTGGAGCTCTGTGGTCATCATCCCCATGCTCACAGCCCTCCCAGGGAAGTCTAAACAGAAAATGACTATAGCTCTCAGCCCCCAGAGTAGATGGAGGTCCAAGGGCCAACCACTGCTCCTGAAATTGGGTCATTGGAAATTCATACCATCAGCTAAACTGAGCAGGGGCCTCTTCTGGAGACTGTAGCTGGGTAGGAAAGCTGACACCGTCACTACTGAATGGCTGGAGGTGCAGGGTGGTCCCACTATATAACTAAGAGTCCTCATGGGAAGAACCAATCTCCTGGAGCTCCTCACACCTCCACACATCTCCCTCCAGTTAGCACACCAGCTGCTCAGGAGGAAGGTCAGACAAAGCTTCCCTCATGTTTCCAGTGGGGATAGAGGAAACTGAGCCATTGGCTTCTAGGTCCACCTGGATCCATCCTCCTTTCATGAATACAACATATTCCCTATGAAGAAAACATCTGAGCAGAGCCTAACCAGCCTGGGTTCCCTGGCATGGGGGAAGGGAAGGCTCCAAATGTAGTCCCATCTGGCCTTTTATTGGGGAGAATGGAAATAACTACCTCCAGTTTCCTCTGCACTTCCAGTCACATCTGAAGAGGAGGAATGAGAAGGACTTGAGAAAGTCACAGCCCAGGGTCTCAGGCTCAATTACTGACTGGTCTCAGGATTAATGAAGGCTTCCTCCCTCCATACCTCACCCTGCAACTCTAGGACCTCCATATACTAATGGCAGTTTTCACAAGACGGAATTGTAAGACTCAGACCTTATGAAGATATCCTTAGGAAAACCAAAGTCACAAGCCCTTAAAAAATACAGCTCATCATCACACCACAACTCTGAGCCAATAAAATATAAACTAGATCTAGAGGCCTACAAGCCTCTGTTCCTTTTCGCCAGTACATCATGTCCACAGCAGGACTAAATGTGAAAAGTGCACTAACAAAAGGCATCATTTGAAGAGACAGAGGCAGCAGTAGAACCATCCTGAAACATGCAGTGAAGAGAGCCTTGGACAACTGAGAAAGAGAAACAAGTGTGGTTAATATGCTAGGGCTCTAAAGGACACATAGGGCACATGTGATATGAACAGAGAGAATGTGCAGTGTGGATAGAGCAAGCCTGGGAGCCAGGTTCTGATTTGGCAGAAATATTGCAATGGTAAGGCTAGGACTTTAAAATCACTAAGATCAATATGTGCCTGGTTGCAAAGTGAAAGACAGCGTGCAAGAACTGATGAGGGATGGAAAGGGGACAGGGCAAACTCTAGTGAGAATACAAACATGAAGGTTAGTTGTTAAAAATGTCCTCACAGGAGAGGGCCTTCCATACATGGGCTTCTGCATAGACTGGGCAGTGGCCAAGGATTCAAAAGAGTCATTTGAAGTGAACTGAACAAACTCTGAGAATACAGAGAAGCAATACAGAAACCTGCCAGAGCAGGTGAGCAAGGGATTGCACTAAGTTTCCAAAATCACTCCAGAATTCTGCCCCTGAGAATTACAGTGAATGAGCTCCAAAACATACAGAGCCTCCTAGCAGAATTGATCACCCAGAGGGAAGAACCAGTGAGCTCCAACACAGTTCACTTAAATGCCAAAGAGAGCAGAAACAGAGGAAGAAAATGAAGTAGGAATAAAGAAAGTGTAGGAGACTTGGGGAAGCAACATGAAGGGCCATCTCTTAAGATAAATTGGTTGTCTTCTCAGCAAATGTTAAAACTACACTGAAACTACCAGAGTATAAGAACAGTAGTGAATAAACTGGCCATATTTCAATGTGGAAAACAAAGTAGAAAACCTTCATGATCATTAGAACCCTATGCATGTTACATTAGCAAAATCATTGACCCAAAACATGCATGCTAAAGAATTTCTACAACACAGTTCTCTTACTCTTCAATAATCTGCTCGTGTCCATCAGAAAGATGCTGCATCCTTAATGACTTCTTGCCACAGTCCCTTCAATGACTATAAGTGAACTGAAGGACAAAATACATGAAAAAAATGAGCCTGATCTCAAAGTCCATTAAGCAACTGATGAGCAGTAAGGACAGCCTCCTGGACCCACCTCTGCCAATCATGGCTAAAAAGCCTCCTGTAAAAAAGGAGAAACAGACTACAACAACATTCAGAAGAGTGGTGACGTGTTGCACAATGGAATACATAAGCTGGCTTTCTAAATAACTGCCCTTGCTCCTCAGTCACCACAGAATACACTAAGAGGATTATTCTGCACCTATTTTATAAATTCCATGTGGGAAAAATAATACTACTACCAAAAGTGGGGGTGCGGGGAATGCAGTGCCAAGGAGCAGGTCTTGGTTGGGTCATCACCTCTAGGATTCCAGCTCTCCTTTAGCTTGACTTCCATCTCTTCACATTTCTACCAGGACACTTAACTTACTGAGAGCCATGTTGCCTGGCCCAGAAGGCTGATCCTTGTAAAGACTAGTGTTGGAGTTCCGTCTAGGGCTTCCTCCTAGGTCATCATACAAATACCTTGTGGCAATTCTTCTATTTTAAAGGGTAGGCTGATTGACAAGCCCACCTCACCAAACAAACAAACAAACAAACAATGAAACCAACAAACAAAAAACAGTTGTTTCATGTGAAATGTGATATGGAACAGTTTTTGAGAGCTGTTCCATTCCCTTAATGACTGGTTGTCTCAATTGTTGGGGGTTTGGATCAAAATGAGATTTCCTGGAAATCTTTATCATTTCCCCAGATTTTTACTGCTGCGGTATGTCTTAGCTCCCCCTACCTCCAACCGCTACCCCTTGGTCCCTTTTCTCCACTCATCTTTCCCACATTTCTTTTCCTTTTTGTTCTTTTTTTTTTGCATATCAGAGGAAGCATACATCCCATATTTGTGCATCTAAGTTATTTGTGGATGTTGGTGTGTAGGTTTTTTTCTAGATGTGTCCTCATCTGGCTTTGGTATGTGTGCAATGCTGGCTTTATAAATTTGGAACGTGTTCATCCCTTTGTATTTCATGGAGTAATTTGAGGTGTTTTGGCATCAGTTCTCCTTTAAAGGTTTTTGGTACACCTCAGCTGGGAGTCCATCCAGCCCTGGGTTTTTCTTTGCTAGAGACAATAATTAAAAGCCTTCCATCTCATTACAACTCATTGGTCTGTTTGGGTTTTCTTTTGCTCTTGATTCAGTTTTGGTAGATCCTATTTATCTAGATATGTATTCATTTATTCTAGGTTTTCCAATGTATTGGCGTACCAGTTTCAAAGTAGTCTCTAATGATCTGCTGGATTTCTGTGGTATCTATGGTGATTTCACCTTTTTAATCTCTAATTTTATAAACTTGGATTTTCTCTCCTTTTCTCTTGGTTATGTTAGCATTATCCATCTTGTTTACGTTTTCAAAGAAACACTGTTTCATTGGTCCTTAATGTTGTTATTTTTTATTCCCAAGTGCATTAATGTTGGCTCTGATCTTATTTCCTTCCTTCCTTCAGTGTTTGCTCCTCCACCATAGCCTGGCTTTTACACCATTTCCCATTTACACGGTGCATGATGGGGGCTTCCTCAGTAGAGGGCGCTGAAGTGACACTGCAGGAAGCAGAGGCCTCTTGTGGTTAAGCTACTGCACCATTGCTCTGTGATGCTGGTATGAGTCCATGTGAGGGCAGCCTGGATCAGGTGAGGGGATTCTCAGATCCTGAGGAAGGCTTTGGTCTCCAGGAAAATTTTCCAACCCTTTCCAAGCTGATCTTAGGTGATGGTGCCCTCCTAGTGAATGGTCCAACTGTAGTGGGAGGTACTGACTCTGAGTTCAGAACTTGGCAGTCCCTGGCTCTACCCATGCCCACCTGAGTGGTAACACAACAACCACACTGCCTTTACCAGGCGCATATTCCCAAGGGTCCCCCATGCCTTTCTGTTCAGAGGAAGCTGTGAGAGCCATGGAAGCTGCTCCCACAGGTAAGGAAGTTTCAGGTGGGCTGAGGGAAGGACATCCCTGGCTGCCCCTACATGTGCTCACCCATGCCCACCTGCTTGTCCCCCAGGGGTGAAGACCTGGCACAAGGCAGAAGATGCTGCAGACTACTGAAGATGCTGCAGACCTTGAAGAAAAAGGTAGGTGCAGGATGCACATCTGGGAAAGCAGAGCCAACTTGGGTCGGGGGCAATGGCTCCTGGAGGGGTGCTCCCTGGTGACAGGCAGTGTCACACTATAGGCAGGCTCACCCAGGATGGAGGGCTGGAGGTGTGACCCATGAGTTTAAGGTTCTGGGGGTGGCAGGGGTGGATGCAGTGTGAGGATCCTCCAGGGTGGGGGCATACCTTGAGGTGTCTGGTGGGACTCCATCTTCTGCAGGAACAGCTGTGTGGGTCTCAGTGAAGAGGGCTAAAAAGAGAGACACGCTCTTGGGGACAGGTAGGCCTGTTTGGGGAGGTTGATGTTGAGTGAGTCTGCCAAGGAGGGCCCAGCCTTCAGCAAAGGAGAGAGGTTCAGTTTAGGGAAAAAAAGACTCTCTCCTGCACCCACACATTCCTAGACCCCAGAGCCACCACCAGGAGACAGAGGCCACTTCTTGGGGGTCACAGGTCAGGATCTGTGAACTGCTTCTTTGGCAGTCAGGGTCCCCTCATCCTAACCACCTTACACAGGAGAATGACAGACAGACTCCTGCTGTCCTGCTGCCCTTTTACTGTCCCTTGGGCCACCCTGGAGATTAGTCCAGCCTCTGGATTTATAGCCGGTCACCTGTGAGGTCCCTGTAGAGGTGGGGAACATTTACAATACTGGGGGCTAAGGATGGCATCTTCATGGCTGGACTGAGTGTACGTGGGTGCACACATGGCTGTGTGTGTGTGTGCATGTGTGTGTGCATGTGTGTGGAGTTGTGGCTGGAGTGTGTGTGTATGAGAATGTATGTGCATCTGTCTGCAGATGTCCAAGTGCATTTCCAGGCATTGTATGTGAATCTGTGTGAACTGTTTTTGTGAATCTGTGTTTGTGTAATGCATGAGTATATATGAATAAATAAGGCTAATATTTTTGTGTGTGTGTGTGTGTGTGTGTGTGTGACTTGCCCTTCTCTAGTCATCCCCCACCATTGTTCAGCCTGGCACCCCTTTGCAGTCATGTTTGCATCTTGTGAGCTGTCAGCCAGAGATCTTGCATGGTGTAGACATTTTGGGCCATCCTGGTGTGTGTGTGTGTGTGTGTGTGTGTGTGTGTGTGTGCGTGCTTTAGGGTTGGCATCATGTGATGGATGCACTAAGCATCACTGAGGAGCTCCTTCCCATGCAGATGCAGATTGAGCACTTACTCACATGTTTTCATTGAAAGTACAACCCAGTCTGAGGACAGGTAGATAAATAAGTTCCATGGCAGAAATCAAGGTCAGAGAGAGAGGGAAAGGGCTCACCAGTGGTGGTGGTCAGCTCGGCCTCTCTGAGGGGATAACGTTTGAGCAGAGCGTTGGAAGGGAGGACATACATTTCAGCAGGAAGTGTGTTCCTGGAAGAATATCAACACCTGCAAAGACCTTGAGTTGAAAAGACAGAGTAGCAAGGTGGCCAATGTAACCAGAGCAGAGTGAAGGAGAGTGACGATGAGGTCAAAGAAAGAACAGGGCCCACCATGCCGAGCCTCTTGGCTGCTGAAGTCTTTGGTCCTCACTCTGGATAACATGAGAGCCCTGGGGGAGTTTGGACCAGAGGAGAAACATGCAAGTATCAGGGACGAGTGGGGAGCAAGCACGGTCCCCAGGGTGTCAGGCCAGAGAGGAAACTTCTGCCTGTTCTTTGTAGAAATTTTACTCTGGGCTGGGAATCCCAGGCCCAGCCTCCACTTTCCAGCATGCAGAGGAGGTGCTGCAGAATTCTTGTCCATTGAATGGGTGCAGAACTTCCAAGAAGGACATTTCTGGGTCCCGTCAGTCCTGTAGGATTCACTCAGTTGAGCCTGTGTGTGGGCTCATGGGGCAGAACTTCTCATGAATAATGCAGTCCCCCCCCACCGGATGTGTTTTGAGGCTGTTTCAGGCCTCTGGCAGTGCAGCTCCTGGGTTCTTTGGATATTGACGAGTGTCTGGTAGCCTTGATCTCCCTGGTTCTCAGAAGTGAGGGTGGCAGGAGGGGCCTGACTTTCTTGTTTGCTTGTGTCTCCTGTGCCATCCTGTTGGGTCTCCCTGCCAAAGCCTCATGGGGTGCTGTAGTAGTTGGGGAGAGCATTATGTCATGGGTTAACAAGTAGGAAAGGGCACTTTTGTTACCCCAGTGGTCCTGCAATTGCTAAGGCTGCCGACACCTGATGGAACAGGACTTGGCCTGAGTCCTTGTTCCTAGGCCTCAGTCCCTAAAACCTATGTGACCCCTAGAAAGTCCCTCTCACATCCCCCTGTTCCTGCTTTCTAAGCAGAAGAGGTTCTAGAGCTGACCACCACTTCTGGTGAGCCCTAGGGTCTAGCCAATGCCTGGCACCACCCTCTGTGACCAGGCCCTCCCTGGAATTTGCCAAGGCTACAGATATAATAAAACAGTAGCTGATAAGGCTTGCTCCCTGCCAGGAAGCCCAGGGCTCAGTTAAAGACATCCTTAGTAAATAAAGGCATAAAAACAAATAAACAAAACAAAAATCACCATACGATACTGAGCCTGTTCTATAGACAATCTAATTTAACTACCTCCATGCTCTGTGCAGTGAACAACACACCTTCACTTGTGCATTAGGAAAATGGGACAAGGAGATGGCAGGTAAGTTGCCTAAGGTCCCAGATATGGTGAGTGGTTCACCCAGGGGTCTGGCTGCAAACCCTGCTTTCCATTGATCTGCAGCTGGAACCAACAGCTCATAGGTGGTTGTTACCTATGCTGGGAGTTGGCAAAGGTCCAGACTTTGGAATCAGACAGTCCTGGGTTCAAACTGTGGTCCTGCCCACTTAGTAGCTCCTGAACCTCTGTGATGACAGTCTCTTTCCCCTTATGCAGCAGTGTTGCTGACCTGTCCTAGTGGCACCATCTGTATGCAGGAAGGTGTGCTTGGCTCATTCCAGTGGGAGCAAGATGGACTCAGCTGTCGTGGGTCAGTTTCTTCCCTCTGCTCACAGATGACTTGGCAGATGCTCTCAGAGCATGAGCTTGATCATCTGGATAAGCCCTGGGTAGGGGTGCTGCAGGCCCCAGAGCTGTGCTATATGTTGAATACAAGGGGTATTTCTTGATGTCCAAAGAGATAAGCCCTTTGGAGGGAGCCTCTGGCCCTGCCATGATGTTGTCCTGAGCCCTTGGCTGAGGGGTTTCCGAGTTCTAAATTCAGATGGGTCACTGTGTTTTTCTTTTAGTGATATGAGAAGATAGAATATCCATATTTTTATGCTTTTTCTGTGCTGATGTTTTAGGAGCTCAGATTGTGGGTGTTCTTAGGGATGCAAAAGTTGCTTCCACACTGAGGCCACAATGAAAAACCAGATAGCTGAGGCCCTAGGAGTCAGACACTCAGTGATACTTTGGTCTTTGAAAGCATTCCCTGTAGTTATTCTTCAGTACATTATGCTTAATTAGTAGATTAGAATTATAGAATCTTCCATTCATCAAACCTCAATCCTAAGTGCTTTGCCTTGTCTCATATAATTTACAAGGCTGACTTCCTCTTTTGAAGGTGGAGGTAGCAACTCCTCTTTACTAGCAAGGATGTTGAAGCTCTGAGGGTTTAACGACTGAGCCAAGGCCACACAGCTGTGAAGCAGCAAAGTGGGTCCATCTTTCAAATTGGATAAACCCTAACAAAATTAGCCAGAACAATAAGTAAAGAAACATAACTTTACAGGAGAAAAAAAAGGCTGTAAAGTGGATTGCTTTGGTTCACGTGTGTGGGAAGTATGTGGTGAACACAGATTCAGGCACAGCTTTATCCAGAGGTTGCAGTGACGTCCTCAGGATACTGCCTCTCTCCATCTCCCTGCACTGCTTTCTCCTGCTCACCCTCTCTCAGTGGGGTGGTGGCATATTGCCAAGCAGCTTTCGGGGCACAATCTGCTAGTTTGGCATTGAAGGAAAAGACAGTGTCCCATGCCTAATGATGATAATGAAAGTAATGGGATTGGTGTGGCTGGTCCAGCCTGCGTCACTGCTTCTTTGTGCCCATCGTGGTGGAATGGATTGATCTCAGTGATCAAGCCTCGAGGGGCTGAGTCACCATATAAGAGAAAGAAATTGTCGCCCAAAATATTCAAGGTTAAATGATGAGGCAAGGAGGTGAAAGCCAAGCAGGCAAGCCACAGATGTGCCCACTGAAGGGGTGAGATCAGCTACGTTTGGAGCATAGCCTCTTGCAGTAGAGGTGGCTGAGTTTGCCCCTGTGCCTGTCTTTGGTCCTAAGTGCTGCCTGCAGGCTTACGGTTTGCCAGGTGTCCACTGGATCAGGTGAGCAGACTATGATATTGTGCACACAGACACCTACTTGCTGCATGGAGACAGCAACCCCAGCTTGCCTGGGTACCTCCAAGTGTCCAGAATGCATTACCCAAATCTGGCTCACGTTGCCCAGGTCTGAATCAGTGAAGGCAGGTGTACCTAAGACCCATCAAGTGTGGCTTTGAAACAACAGAAACTGATTTCTCACAGATCTGGAGGCTGACAGGCCAAGATCAGGGGGCCAGGATGGCAGGGTCTGGTGCGGGCCCTCCCCCAGGTGGCAGCCTGCACACTTCTCATTATATCCTCACCCTGTGCCTTTTCCACAGCTTCCAAGCCCTCCTCTCCAGTCCTGGGGGAGCTGGGGAGACCACAGTGAGCTCAAGGAAGGCCCCTACCCTCCTGGAGTCCATGGTCTAGAAGGAGGGCCCGAGAAAGAACAAGCAAACTGATGAAGAAATAGGTTGAATTCAGAATTCAGAGGGGAGAGAGGGTCAGGGTGTTCCTGGGTGGTAGTGAGAATGGGCTTCTCAGAGGAGGTGTAGTGGGAGCTGAGAGCTTATTGATGGACAGGAGCTGCTGGGCCAAGAAGTGGGAAGAGCAGCACAAAGGTGCTCAGGCAGCAAGCAGCTGGCAGCCTCTGAGGGGGCAGGGGTGACATGGAGATAAGTAGGGACAGCACAGGGACAGAGAGGGAGAGGTGGGCCACCCTAAATCTGAGTCTTCCCCCATGGCCTCCTCCTGAGGAGGTTGCAGGCAGGACTTCTGATCTGTGACCATCAGACACCTTCTCTGTAAAGACCCCAAAGTCCCTTGAAGGCCATGCTGTGCTGAGCTTGGAGAGAGGCAGGTTGGAAAGGAGGTGCTGGGTCTGTTTGCCCCGAGCTCTGGCCATCTGCCCTTAGCTGCCCCAGTGCAGAGTGACAAAGCACACTTCTTTCTTTTCTTGTTTTTTACTTGAAAACTTTTTAGAGCATTTTTAAGCTCAGAATTGAGAGGAAGGACAAAGATATTCTGAATGCCCCCATCCCTGCACAGCCTCAGCCTCTGTCACCATCACTGGCCACCAGAGAGGCACATTTGTTCCAGTTCAGAAACCCACATCATTGTCACCTAGATTCTTGGGCTTACCTTAATCTTTACTCTTGCTGATGCATATTCTGTGGGCTTGGACAGTTGTAGAATGACATGAACCCACCTTTGGCCATGACCATGATGTTTACTGGCAGTGAGCTGAGGAAGCAGGTGTGTTGGCCACCTGGACAGAGCCACCTGTAGCTATGTGGGGCTTCACTGATGCAAAGTGAAGTCTCCTCACAGGCCTGATGGGCCTTGCCTCCCCAGGTCAGCAGCCTCATTGGGAACTTGGGAATGCTAAAAGAGACACCTACATTGCATAGTGCTATGAATCTTTGGGCTTACATGGGAAGCACTCACTTCCAGGAGGCACCCATAGGGGTTTGTTGAATGAGTGAATAAGTGCACTCTGTTCCAGACTTGGTGTGGGACAGCCTGGATTTGAATTCCCACCCTGATTTGAATTCCCACCCTGGCACTTCATGCTGAGTATTCTGTGGCAAGTCATTTAATTTGTCCATGACTCAGTTTCCTCATCTATACAGGGGTGTTGTACCCATCTCATTGAGTTACTATGAAGAGTTGAAGAAACCATGTCCCTGAACATGGGCCAGAAACACAGTGGTAGATGGTGCTACTAAAACAAATGTACAGACACTTTATAGACAGCAGCTACTGTCTTCAGTTCTTTGAAGGTGCCGTATCATTCCACAATTCTTATGGAAACTTTTCAGTGTGTTTCTGGCTTTGTTGGGATATTTTTCAGCCACATTGTGTAGAATTGGGTGGAGAAGGCCATTTTACCTTCTTATAAATGATTTGGTGGAAATTTGTGATTTGGCTTCTCAATTTAAGACATTTAATTCACATTGGAATAAATTCCAATGTGACGGCACTAAATCAACCAGTAATTAAGGATGTGGCATCTTTCAGATGAGCAGAAGCAATTCAAGAAAGGATAAGAATGATGTCTTTTAGAAACGCTTTATGATATAACTTTGGGGTCAGTAAGTAACATGCTTAATAAATATTGTGTTAGGTCAGCTTAGTGTCTACATTTTTGTATCCTAGTAGCATTTTATCTCATTTTAGTATTGTTGATGAGAGAACCCATTTATCTTGAAAGACATTATTTAGTGTTACTTTCAACATTTGCAGCTGTGTATATCCAGATGCTTGGGTCAAGCCGCTGTTGTGTACAGAAAGCCTTTCCTGTTAGGTCATGTGTCACTAAGGCAAAATGAGCACATAAGGAGTCTGCTGTCCATTGGAAGCCACAGCAAAGGGACCAGGAGCTGCAAGGGCATTTAGGTCTTTTGGAAGTTGAATCCTGATCATTTCTTTGCTTAAGTAATCTTCTCCCATTTAGTTTTTCTTATGGTATTTTGAGGTGGTGATTCTACTGCTATTTTGGGGAGAGCATAAACAATTTTTTAAGTTTGGTATAGTTTAAAAGAACTTAGCATCATGTGCTTGTCACCTCTGGTAGGAAAGTAATGAGCAGCCACTTAGCTCCCTGTGTACAAGGAAGATGATCCTGAGTCTCCTGGGAGAGTTAGCTAATTCTTGAGGTTCCTTAGGAGAGGGGAAAGGTGTCAGCTCCTTGAGTTTTATACAAGAGTGAGCACAGGGTGCTCAGTGGTCACGTATTAGTTTAGTGAGTGTTCCCTGCAGGGAATGGTCTCCTGTTCCCTGTCCAGTCCTCAAAACTGAATTGTCTGTCCTTCTCTCGGCTCCAGTATCCTTAGCTATTGAGTCAATATTGCCTCCTGAAATACTTCTTTGTTCATGTTTCTGGGGCCTTGTTTCAATATTTTACTTGGAGGAATAGGAGGAAATTGTCTTGAATGACACACAAAACAAAGGGTAGTGGCTTGCTGCTTCCCTGAAAGAAGCAATGTAGCCTTTCCCTAAAGTCATGAAGATAGAGTCTCCACTCCTCTGGTTAGGACCATGCTGTTGGACAAAATCTTGGCCACTTCACAACATTGCTGGTTCTTGATATATTTTGTGCATCAGTGAATTTTACAACCCACATATTTTCTCTTCTGTGAGGCACTCAGAAAGGGAAGCACAGAAATACCATCCCCTTGCCATTTCATGGGATCCCTGGGTCTCTCTGCTTGCTGCCACACAAACTTTTCTCCCAGAGCTCTAGAATCCCAGCAGTGCCCCAGCTGTGGGGCTATGGAGCCAGACAAAAATGAGACTTCCCTTGACTCAAACTTAGAAGTTGTCTTTATGACCTGGCTGATTTCTGTTTCTTAGAAACCAGATGCTGATGTGGATCCACTTGGAGGGAAGGGAGCTACAGGCCTTGGGCACCAGGATGCTATGGTCTTTTGGATCCTCTGTAATGAACCCACATAATACAATGGGAAGAGACCTTGGGACAATTCTAAATCTCACATGAAGCCATTGGCAGCTCTCTGACAAAGGGGAGGCTATCTCTGAATATCAGCCACTATAGCATTCCACTGGTACAGAGAGGGGACCATGGCCAAGGCAGGAGTTGACTTTCTCTCTCTCACTGTGGGACTCAGGTCATGGTAGAGTTGCATGTCATTTTTTGTTCCTCACCTTCCAATGCTGTGTCATCTGTAGATTTGTGTATTACAGACTCATAACTTTAGCATTAGGGTATCTGAGGGAGTACATGTATGTATGGGTTCATTCCCCTGATGACCACCTGAAAAGCAGGTGGTCTAATAATCCTTGATGGACACATTAGGGAGCCACGGAGGTCTTGCAAGCCACAATGACTTCTTCAGGATCACACACATAACCTAAAGGAGGAAGTGGGTCTGGACCACATTCTGTTCCAAACCAGAGGAGCTGCCTATTCCTGGCTTATCCGTGGACCTGATCCAGGGTGTGTTGGTGTAACTGTGTTCACTGGTGCCTGTGTCATGAGAATATGGGAGCATCCCACATCCCAGGGGGCCTTTGGAACCATCTTATGTGGGAATAGAACTCAGGTAAGGAGTCCCCAAGGAAGTGACCTCACTTTTTGGTCACAAAACATACAGACCTTGCAACCCTAGTAGCTAGGCACCAACAATCAGATACAGTCCCAGTCTGCTCACTGGTGTTGAGACAGCAAGCCCAGTGCCAAGAGTTCCTGATCTGTGGATGCTCAAGCCTCAGAAAAGCCCTGAATAGGGGGGCCTTTCTTGAGTTCTGGGTCACTGCTGGGTCCTTAGAGCTCTGGCAATTTTTCCCAAGGAGAGCAGAATTGAGACATGACAGGCAACCACAAGGGACCAGAGTCTAGGACACCACTCAATTTCCCCTTGATTGCTAGAGACCCTCACCAGGTTTGTGTGTGTATGTGTGTTGTGTGTGTGTGTGTGTGTGTGTGTGTGATATCTCAAGAATACAGAGATAAATCCTTCAATTTAACCTGAGTGTATGGCAATGAGTCATTTTGCATATGGCTACTTTTCCATGTTGTAGTGTCCCTATTTGATTCCACAATCTAGGGAGAAGATGACCAAGATTCATCAATGGATGTGTCCTGTCTACTGGAAACCTTCACAGCACTCATCCTCCAGGAGCCAAGGAATGGCCTGGTTCCTGTCCTGCAAAGGGGAACACCTCCTATGGCCATGAATTTTTATATTCCTACCCAAATCGGGTTAATCCTCAGAAGGTGCTGGAGCTGCTGTGTAGTAAAAGGTGTGTATCAATCACCTCCAAGCCCTGGCACATGGCCATGTCCTAGTTGGTCCTTGGATTTCTGGGCAATCCGTCCCCTCTGGAGAAAGTAGTGTTTTCAGAGGAGAACCCTGCCTGGATGTTTAGAAAACCGAGTAGGATGAGCCCAAGGAGTGTCTGCCTCAGGCCTGGTTCTGTGTAACATGCTGCCTGCAGCTCTGGTCTTAACCTGTGGGCACGTCCCCTCTCTGTGAGCAAGTTCCCTATCTCAGGCCTCACTACTCTGAGGCTTCAGGATACGCAATTTTCATATTTGGGGAGGAGTCTGTGGACTGCATCTGGGAGCGTTCCAACCTGCATGTAGTCAGAACAGGGACCCTTGGGGAGAAAGGAATGGGTCCTGGCCCTGAGGTAGCTAGGCATTAGGTGGTTGGGCTCAGTCATTGCTCAAATGTATATGTAACATCACTATTGGCCATCACTTGGCCTATCATTTAGGAAGCAATGCAGACAAACCTCCTAGCCCTCTAGAACTTCCATGATTGTCAGGAAGTTAGTCAAGCCCACCAGCCATCTTGGCAGATGAGGGGCACAGGATGTTAGAGGTGACAGCCGCCTCACCTTCTCTAGGTATAGAAACCTGCAGCCAGATGTTTGTGAGGAGTGGCTATAAAAAAAGAAGTGAGTGGTCTTTGGGCCAGTCGGGAGGGCTCCTGTTTTAAGAGGGGCCAATTGATTGGCTGTTGTAAAAGATAGCTGGGTAAACCCCAATTTCCACCCTGTGTGATTTCCATCAGAGGACTCAACTCTGGGGCTTATACTGTAGAGAGGACATAGTGTGCTGCAATGGGATTCTGGACACCCAAGGAGCAGAGGAGTGGTTGGGGCCTCAGAACCAGACTCTGTGAGGATCCCATCCCAACACAGCCAATTCCAGCCTGGGTTGCCCATACTTTTCTGTACAGAGACTGGACAGCAACTGTGGGGAGCCCCTTACCCACACATGTGCCTCAAAGGTTGCCCTTTTGATGTGGTGCATGGGCCTGCTTGGGCACTCATTGAGAAGCCCATGATGCAGGGGCCTTGGGAGGTGCTACCTAAAGGTGAGACCCAGTCCCTCATGACTCCCTGTCTCACTCCACACTCCATAGCACCCTCTGCTCCATCATTGAAATGTGGCTGTGCCTCTATGCAGAATATTTTTGAGGTCCGAAGACTTGGACAACCTGAAATATCTCAGGGCCTTCCTGTTACTCATTATGCCTGAATCAGAGGGGAACTTCCATGTCCTTCCCCAGCTGGAGAACACAGATCCTGTGAGTCTGAGCTCTCTGATTATGGGGATGGGGCCTGAGGTGAATGACTGAAGGTGTGTGCAGAGGAATCTCTGCTGGTGGCCTTGGGATCTGCCATATGGTCGCGAGAAACACAAGGCTGACATCCTGCAGCTGATGGACCCTAGTCTGGGAAGATGTCCTATTGGGGAGGGCCTGGGCTATTCTCAGAGGCAGGGTTCTAGTGTGAATTGGGAAAGGCCCAAGGAAAGCCAGTCATGTTCGGTGTTTTCTCCTGCAGGTCCAGCACCACCCCAAGTGATGTAATTGCCTCCAGCAGCCATGGCCTAATTTACCTGCTTATATTTTTGGAGCATATTATCACATTCCCTGTGAAGGAGGAGGAATAGCCCTGAAAACCAAAGTTGGCCCTACACCAGCACTGAACACACAGGAAGATATGGAGCCATGAGTGGCCACTGTAAACATTCAGGAAGAGGAGACAGCTTAGCTGCCACTAAGCAAGTGAGTGGACATTGAACATTATCCTCCTCTTGACGATATATATATATATATATTTACATATGGTACTCCAAGCTGCCATCCCATCCTTTGAAAGAGAGCCACCTTTCCTGGCAGCAACTTAAATTTCAGGCACCAAAACAACAGAGGCAGGAAGTCAAGAAACTATTAGGCCAGCAGCCCTCCACTTCTCCTGGAATGTATGCTCACCACCCTAGTTCTAATGTTTTCTATGGCACCTCCCACATGTGACCTTCTGAGAATTACCCAGTGCCAGACCCCCCAGCTCAGCTCTCCTTCCACTTCCCTCTGAGATTGTCTATTTTTTTGTGATGGTAATTCTTTCATTTTTAGGATGGCATTGTAAGTATTTTTAGTGACAATCTTTTATGTTGACCTAAAAATGCTCATCCATTCACCAGGCTGTGCCACCATCAGCACTGTGTAGCTGCTGATGGAGCCCACGTAGAGCTCATGGTGCTGTGGGAGAGGACACAAACAGGCCATCCTGGAGAAGGTGAGATAGAGGTCCCTGTGAATGGAGCAGAGGTGACTGCCTAATGAGTGTTGAAGATTTCAGGCCATTATAACTCATACTGTGATCTGTGATATTAACTATTTTAATTGTCACGTGGCACTAAAAATCCTGTTCATATAAGATAACAACCTTAATATGTGCATTCTTATTGCTCCACAGATCATGGCTCACCATCCTCTTATTCTCCAAGACACACTATTGAAGTAGAACCATTAATAAATCAGTAATGGTCTGTACTATTTAAATAAAAGGAAGAGTCTTATGCTTTGCACTTCACATAAAAAGCTGTGCATCTTGCACTACTTTGTCACACTGAGAATGCAAAGGAAATGTTCATGAAGGAAATTAAAGGGCTGCTCCAGGGCATATGTAAATGACAAAAAGGAAATAACAGCATTATTTCTCATTCGGAAAAAAAACTTTTCATAGTGTGGAGAAAAGAAGAAACGACCCACGTTCCATTCAGCCAAAGCCAAATCCAGATAAGGCCATCACGTTACATTGTTCTACTGACAAGAGAATTGAGAAAGCTGCAGAAGAAGTTTGAAGTTGCCAGAGTTTGTTTGATGATGTTCTTGGCAAGAGGCTCCTCTCCATAAAATAAAAGTGCAAGGCAAAGAAGCAAGTACTGATGCAGAAGCTCTTGCAAGTCATCAAGGAGGTCTTGCTAACCTATTTGATGAAGATGTTTTGTGGGTTAGGTAGTAGGTGTCCCCAGAAGCTCACAGGTGAGCCAATGCAAGGTTTATCAGTGAGATGATTCAGTTTTGAGATCAGTGAGTTAATCCCTTGACAGAAATAAACAGGCAGCAGGCATGGAAGGGCATGTGATGGACCCTTCCCAAGCCTGGGGGTGCAGGTGGCACCTGTGGAAGTGTCCAGTGGCTCTGAAATAAGTCTGGTATCCAGAACTGGAGCCTACAGAGGCCAGCCTTAGCATTCCACAGCAGGGTTCCACATTGGAGTTTCCCAGTGACCCGGAGCAGTGCAGGATTCTGTAGCAGGAGCATCCATCTGTGAGGAGGATGTCAAACAGGAGTCCCATGGCAGTTTGGGGAGTCCAGATGTATCAGTGGCAGGATGGAGACTTGGCCTCAGGCTTGGAGGACAGCCACGAGCAGGAACCAGGACAGTGAAGCCTTGGTGTTGGGCCTCTGTGGAATGTCAGTTTCTGGAGTTCAGTTATGGCAGCGGTGGCAAAGGCAACTGAGGAGTCTGGAGGTGGCGGCAGCAAGCCAGGCATCCAGACAGGAGCATCCTCATCCTCTGGTGGTGGTGGGAGTCTGGTCCCAATGCAGTGGTGGTGGCTGCAGCATTACTGGTGGCTATGTGGGGACTCCAGTGGCCACAGTGTGGAGCTCTGGTAGCGGTGATGGTGACAGCATGGGACAGTGGGCCTCAGAGTCAGAGGGCGACTGGAGGCTGTGATGGTCTCTGCAGTGGCTCCTCCAGGTGACTGGTCTTGCTTCTAGTAGAACCTGCCTGCTCAGGAAGCAGGACATAGGAGCTGGTGGTACCCAGACAGCTGCTGAGGTCCTTATACTGACCAGGCCAGCCATGCCTGGCATTGGCCTTGAGTCCACCAGGCAGCTGCTCGCCTGATCCTTGAGTCCCTCCCAGGGTTGTAGCCTCTAAGGGGTGAGTAGGCCATCTTCCAGCTGGGGAAGCCTTTGGAGAGGACACCCACCCTCCCCAGGCACATCTCCCCTGGGCTGTGGCAGCAGAGTGCAGAGGTGGGAGGTGGGGGGGCCTAGCAAATCCTCACCCTCCAAGGGCATCCTGGGGCAGGACAAGAGTGGAGGGCACAGGTGGCAGAGGGAGCCTAAGGGTGCAGACCCTCTGTCTTGGTCTTCTGCTGCCCTTAGCCACAGAAATGTGCTTTGGGGGTGAAGATGTCCTAGGACCTCTGATCTCTGTCCCCACAGTCCATGCAGGATGTGGCTGGGGACAGTGGGGTTCTCTCCTAAGGCCACCTCAATCTGGCAGACAGCCTAGTTCCTCAGTAGAAGCTGTACCAGGGCATGAGGTGAAGAGACACCAAGTGGGCTCATGGCCAGAGCGAGGCATGGCAGCTGAGGGCAGATAAGTTCCTGGATTGCTGCCTGGGTACTGTGGTCTCCCATATGCTTCTTCCTGAGCAGGCCAAGTCCACCAGGAGAAAGACCAGGGCCTGGAGCTTCCAGAGGCCATCTTAGCTACTGGTCACCTTCTCACTCTGATGCCCATTATCCCATGCCCTCACGACCACTGCCAGCCTGGAGCTCTTTGCTGTAGCCACCCAGATTCCCCACATGGCCACTGGATGCCACATTCACCACCCTGCAGCCGGACCCCAATTACTGCTGCAGGATGGAGATGCTCACTGCTGGACACTGCCTGTTGTTGCTGCCCCTGCTTCTGGGCTCTTCTGGTGCCACCACCATCATGCAGCAATTGAACTTTCAAACTCCAGCTGAATTCTGACGCTGCCCACCAAGGACCCAACGTCACTGCACTTCACCCCAAGCCTGATATCCGACCCCTATACTGAGGACCCCTGATGCAGGTGCATGTTGCTCTCACCCCTGCCAGACTTTGAAGCTCCACCCTGCTGTCACCAGACTTTTAACATGGACACCAGACAGTGATGCTCAGCACTGGATGCCAACTTTATTGCAACTGCAGCCAGACTCTTGTCACTATGGCAGGATGACAACCCTCAGGACTGGATGCCTCTGTTGTCACAACCACTCTTTCTGGATCCTTCCACAGTCACCGCCAGCATGAGTAGGAAGCAAGGTACACAGCTGCATGCTGACACATCCACAGACACCCACACCCCATTCCAATACTGCAGTCCTGACTTTTGATGCCTGATGCCCTATGCTAAAAGTGGCTGGATGCTGCTATGGCCACAAGATGCCCCATTTCATGATGGTGCCATTGGAGTGAATTGACTCCAAGGCTTCTGGTCTGCTCAAGATATACAAGAGCTAGGAAACTGGGCATTCTCCATCACAGTCACCTCACCATGCTGCCTGCCTATCGCCAACCCCCGCCCCCCCCCCGGACCAACCACCACTCCTCAGGACCCTTNGTCTTTCCTTGACTTTTTTACCCTCTTTTGTGTGTTTTCGGGGTGCCATGGTGGTGCTCTGGCTAGGGGCACTGTAGGTGTCATTTCCCAAATTTGCCCCACTGTGCTCTCTATTTTGGGGGGTTTCTCTACTTTCTGAGCTTGATACTTTCTTGGTTGATGTCCAACCCAAGGACAAGTTTGTCCTCGCAGCTGCCATTGAGGTCACTGAGTGTGTCTGGGTTCTGGCATGAGCACCCACGGTGGTGTTTTTATGTTTGTCAGCCCCAAGGGCTGAGTAGTTTAGGCTGCCCAAGGTTGTTGGGCCCACAGTCAAGGGTGGCATCGGAGCTGCTCCTGGACCTGGAGCTCCCATGTGTCCAAGCTGATGACAGCTGACAAAGCTGGGGGCTCTGGGCTTCATCCCACCAGGAACCCCAGGGACTGGTGGGACGGTGGCTCCAGGAGTGAGAGGCTGCTTCCCCTGCGGAATGTGTCCTCGCACCCTTTGAGCTGGAGAGCTGGAGCTTGCTACAGGTGAGGGCCTGTGTGTACAGTAGGGCTTTGGGCCCTGGTGAGAGTGCGGGAAGCGCCTACCCAAGGTGGAGGGAGGCCCCAGATGTGGGGGCTGTGAAGGCATAGTTGTGTTCAAGGGTGTGACCCCAAAGGGGGCCACTAGCTGTGCAGCCAAGCCTGCCAATGTGCTGAGAGATGGCCTGGGAGGAAGGGCAAAAGCAGCAATTAGCAGGCTGGGGAAGAGCAGTCCTGTATGATTGGAGATGGGAGGATGGCTCTGGGAAGACAGCAGAGCTGACCCACACTGGGGTGTGGGCCACCACGGTTGTGCTGCTGGGGGGATGGGGAAAGGTCTGACTGAGGCCCACTGATTCCAGAGGCCTGGCCCCTCCCAGTGGAGACGGATCCCCGCCATGGGCTTGTGGGGCCATGGTACAGCTGCCCCCAATGGCCTGGGTCTCACCCATCAGAAGACGGTTGATGCGCTGCAGAGCTTTCTTCTTCTCCCGGTCTAGGTCCTCAACAGTCACTGGACAGGCCAGTTCCAGAGGTGGTGGCAGCTTCAGAGGTTCCCCTTGGCAGCGGAGCAGGAGAGGAAACTTGCGTTTCCGTGGCCTACCGGTGTCTCTTGTGGGTAAGGACTTCTTCCTGAGCAATGGTTGTCCCACACTGCCTTCTGCCACCTTCTCACCCTGGGCCTTCTTTGGGGGAATCCCTGGGGATGAAGCGCATCCCAGGGGTGGCTCCCCTTTGGATGGGTCTGGAGCCCTCCTCTTCAGGGCTCGGAGACCTCGCGTAGAGCTGTAGGAGCTGCTGATGGGGTTTCTTTTGGGGCAGGAGCTCATGCAGGTGGCCCAGGAGCTCTCAGCTCTGTCTTGGGAGCTCTGGGGGCAGAGGTTTGCCTGCAGAGCCCCAGGCCTCAGCACAAAGGCCGGCACACAGCTATGGGCTCCCAGGGGCCTCAAAGTAAATTGTGCTCTTCCAGTGGCCTGGGGACGTCCTCTCTGATGGTCTCTATCTACAGGGTGCTTGGCTTGCTCAGCCACCACTTGGCCTCTGTCTCCAGGGGCTGTGATCACAGTCCTCCCTGGGCAGGGTTCTTGGGGTACTGGAAGCTGGCAAGGAGCCACTTCCTGCCCCTGCGCCCTACAAGGCATCTGCTGGCCGGGTCTGCAGCCTGGGCTGCAGGAACCCATGAAAGCTGCAGCTGACAGCAGCATCCTTTTCAGGAGACCAGGCATGTGGAGGGAGGTGGCAATGCCCAAGTCTCTGAGAAAAAATCGAAGGGTCCGCAGGACCGTGGAAAAGCACCAAGGAGGCACTTTTTACAACTGCTGAGGAGCAGTTGCAGGGTGGCGGCAAGATGACCTGCGAGTGGTGGCACTGGCCCAGGCAGCCCGGAGTGGCCAACCAGTAGAGGGAAGTCGGCGGGGGCCACGACCGGGCTTCTTGTGGGACCCTTCTGGCAGGTCTCTGCCCCCCAGCGCCGGGGGCAGGGATGAGGGACAACACTTGCTGTGGGAAGTCCCCATGGCAGTCTTAGCGATGGCGCTGGTCCATAATTCTAGCCTCGGTCACAGAAGGTCCTTCTTTGGCTGCCCACGCAGCTTCAGGCGAAATGGCTGTCAGACCTGTTGCCAGGACGCAGTTGAGGAAGGAATGAGTGGAGAACAGGCGAGCACGTGAGGAAAACCGTCCACACTGGGCAAGAGGCAGGCTCGCGCCAGGAACTGACGCGCACGTGCAAATTCCGCAAGCCTGTGCAAAGTCTGCGTGCGCATGCAAATTGCACATGCTTGCACCAGATGCGGGAGAAATAGGCACAGGAACTGTGTGCCTGGTGCATGCGTAGGTCCTGGGGGGACTGTTGAGTGCTGGCACTGGGGCTGTGATCCAGGTCCCACTGGTCCACCTCCTGACCCAATGAGGTTTCCCGATCATCTGGGAAGGGTTGTAGATGGTGGAAGGCCCAAAGGTTGAGGGGTGGCAGCTATGGCAAGGCCAGGGATCCCTCCCCTCAGACTGGTGCAGCGACCCTGCCCCTCCCCAGAGGTTGCCAGGATGGCAGCACAGGTGGGCTGGAGTCCAATGGAGGTGGGGGCAGCTGGAGGGCTGAACTGCCTCTTGTTGCAGGTTGAGGTTAGCTCTTGGGGTGTGGAGCACGTGGGGACTATGGCGACGCGTGGGTGTTTGGCTGGCAGCACCTGTGCCTCTGGTACAAGGACATGTCCGTGCCTCTTCAGGGGAGCTCTTCTCTGAAAAGGCAGGCAGTGGCATGGCCCCAATAGAAGTGCCCCCCATACCTCTAAGCTGGAAGCAGTGTGGTAGCCTCCCTGGGCCTCTGAAGGGGAAAGCAAGGGCATTAAATAGGCGATGCACCAGCAGGTGAGCAAATGGTGGTGGCATCTCCAGGATCTCGCTTGCTGGGGCTGGGTAAGGACACCCTGTCCTCCCTTGAATGTGTGAGCTAGCCTTTGTATCTAGCCTCACTCTGGTGAGGGTGGGTGGGGCTGGGTTTGACAGTCAGGAGCTCTTGCAATGGCAGGAATCCCTCAGCCCTGCCCTGCCCCTGTGCTGTCAGAGTTCTGTCTGCTGTCTTGCCTGGGCCTGGCCAGTCAGAAGGGGAACATCTGGGGGGCAAGTTTCTTGGCTGAGCAGCATTTCAAGTGGTGGTAGCTTTGGGTTCATGGCCTGTGTGTCTTCCTGCACTTCCTCTGGGAACAGTGGAAAGAACAGCTGCTGAGAACACATCTAAAGAGCCACCCAGAGTCTGACTTAGGGGTTCAGCAGGGAAGGTTGGGAGGGAATGGTACCCTGTGTCCACAGTCCTTTCTCTCTGTGTGGAAGTCAGAATAATTCAGCTGTGTGCTCACAAAATCTTGTTTTATTCATATTTGGGTTGCTTTTTTGAATTTTGGTTATCAAGATTCTCTAAATTTATTTTTTTAGTTGTCAACAGGCCTTTATTCATTTCTGTGCAGTGCTGAGAATTGAACCCAGTGCCTCCCACATGCTAGGCAAGCATTCTACAACTGAGCCTCAACCCCAGCTCTCCAGTTTTTGACTGTGTCTTCATTGCTTAGCTGTTCTGGGGACAATACTAGGACTCCTACTGGTCCTACAGTGTATGATATGTAAACTTTCACCAGTCCAATCCAACACAGACACCTACAGACCCAGAGATCCCCTCAGCATTCACTCTTGGGAGGTTCCAGTTGTCATGGGTCTTGGTTTTCCCTGGATGGAAGGGCACCATGCCAGTGTTAGCTGTGAGGTTTCAAGCTCAAGCTTCCCATAACTCCCCAAGCAGCCCTGCATGCTCCTCCATGCTCAGCTATCAAGAGCTGTCCCTCCTCCTCACTGGTGGAGTTCTGGGCTGGTTTCTGAACTGGGCAAAATATCAGTGAGTGGGGACCTGGAGGAGTGAGGTGGGAGGGAGCCTCACCTGGGACTGTTGTCCAAAGTGGGTGCTCCGGGGCCCCTTCCACTGCCCATGGGCTTTCCTGGGTCCACTGGACTGCAGTAATCACAGTGCAGGCTGCTGGGTGGGGTTGTGGCAGTGCTCATCTCTCCTGGTGGGATAACTCCTGGAATTGCATCCTCCTGAACCCAGTAGGTGGTGTTGCCCGGTAGGCTGCAGTGGGAATCAGAGCCCTGGAAGCAATGGGATCACCAGATGTCCAGTGCAGCCACAGACTTCCAGTGGGTGACAAAGTTGGGGTCGGGTTGCCAAGAACATGGTCCTGGGGCTCAGTGTCTAGGTCCTTCTTCATGTCACACAGCTGAACTGGAACTTATCTTGAACCTTCCTCTGGAGTGGCCAAGACCAGAAGCTCCTCCACTTCCCGAGTGTCTTGAAATCATAGTGCTTTTGAGAAAATGACTGGAAGATGGGTTTATGTCCCACACTATAAGCCTCCCCACACTTTCAGGCTGGGAAAATTTCAGGACGATTTCAGGCTGGGAAATTCTCACTGTGCTCTTTCAGTCACGATTTCCTCCTGCATAGGGAGGAAAAATGAACACCCTCCTAGATCATGCCTGCCTCTGGAGTCAGGGTACTGACTGCCTGGATGGAGGGGGTGACAGAACGTGGGCCACACCTGAGTGGTCGTGGAGCCTGAGGTTGGCCAAGCTCTTCATTTTCTAATAACCAAGGTAAACACAGTCTTTATTGCTTGTTTTTTTTTTCTTATGAAATCAACAATTCGTACTTGGGGGTAGATCAGATAAAAAGTACAGATCATCAGGATTCCTTGGAATGTGGCCTGTGTTTGAGTCTATGGATAGTGTTGTGTACAAGTGCTGTTCAGTCATTTAAAAGGAATATACATGGTGGTGGTCACAAGCATACACCTGTAGGATGAACTTGCAAATACATTAAGCCACATGAAGGCCTCACTGTGGTTTGTCAAGATCATCCTGATTCACAAGGACCTGTCTTTCCCTCTCCTTAGAGGGAACAGAACCCGAGTCCTTGAAACTGTATTTAAGACTCCAAATTTGTTTCGGAGAGGGAAAAAAACACCAAAGTTGGAGAGGACTATGATAAATTTTAGTTAAAAATTGATTTCTAAATGTGGAAGCAGAATGAAGTAATACATGTATAATATAAACATAAAGCAAGTTAAATTTCATAAATATGTATTACATCTCCTTAAACGTTGATATCATCAAGACAAACCCCCATTTTTATCCTCTTGATGGGAAATATTTTTTATTCACACACTGAAATGTTTTCTTAAACCTGGTTTCAGATTTTATTTTGACACTTGTGTTTTTTATATTCAGGTTTTTTTTTATCTAGGGTCACTTGTACGAATCATCTAATCACCTGTTTTTAATTCAGTGTAATCATACACACATAAACACACACACACACACACATGCACATTGATCAGGTGTTATTACTGTCCTTTTTTCTGTATGAGGCAGCAGAAGCACAGAGAAGATACAGAATATGCCCAGGACCCCACAGTGGCATTCCCTACTGAATGTTTGTGTCTCCTCCAAATTTATATGTTGAAGCCCTAATGCCAGTGTGATGGCATGAGAAGCAGGGCCATTGGGAGGTAATTAGAGTTAGATAGGCCAGGGGGGCGTGGCTCCCAAGATGAGATTAGTGTTCTCAGAAGATGAAAAAGAGACCAGAGCTCACTGGCTCTCTGCCAAGTGAGGACGCAGTGAGAAGGCAGCCAGCTATGAGCAAAAAGAGGGTTCTTTCCAAGAACTCAACCTATCAGTACCTTGACTGTGAACTCCCCACCCTCCCAAATGGGGAGAAATAAATGTTTTTTAAGCTTAGAGTATTTTGTTGTAGCAGCTGGAACTGACTAGAACAGTCAGTGAAAGGACTTTGTGAATATTTAATGAAATAATGTATGCAAAGTGGTCTATGAGTATTTGCTATTGCATTATCACCTTCATCATCATTACCATTTTTCATAACCAAGTGGCACAGGAGGTATTTTTCACACCTACTTCAATTCCAAAAGAAGCCACTGATATTGCTCCAGCAGAAAGAGACTATGGACTGCTCCAGATGAGGAAGTACCCAGATTTGCAGGTGGCTTGTGGCCATTTTATGGATCTACATAGACCTTTGGCTGCTCTGTAAATGAGTTTTCTGGTCCATCATGAGATTTATACCCCTGTGCCATCAATACCACCCCCTTTTAGGGTGTCCAAGTCAATCATGACCAGTCATTTACATCTTGAGCCATTTCTGAAATCCATGTGGATATTCTCTTCCTCAGAGTTCTGTAAAAACATGAATGACAGGTGATGTCACTGAATAACTGACATGGGAGTGGACAGCTTGAAGAGCCTGGAAAGGAGCCAGGTAATCAGAGAAAAAATAACACTAAAGATGGAGGAGGCCAACCTCTGTCCAGCTCTGGGAAGAGTCAGCCCCATTTCCTTCTGGGACCTGCTCAGTATGGATTATGGGTAAGATATGGGTAATGCAAGGTCAGCCATGAACTGTGAAGAAGTAGGATGCATTGCGGGTGCTGATGGAACTAGATTTGTATTTCAGGTTTACAGATTTCACTAAGAAACTCTGAAGAATTAGGTTAAATTCCCTGAGATTCAGTTTTCACATCCAAAAAATGGGCCTAGTAAATGCACCTTCTTCACGATGATAAGGTGAAGATGTCATGAGGTTACATTTGCAAAGCAATTACAAACTCTGGAACCAAACTAGATGCTGTTCAAGAGATGAATTAATAAAGATAATGTGGTACATATACATAATGGAATATTACTCATCCTTGAAGAATGAAATTATGACATTTATCAGTAAATGGATGAAGCTAGAGAATATTATGCTAAGCAAAATAAGCCAATCCCAAAGAACAAAATGACTAATGTTTTCTCTGATATGTGGAGGATAATTCACAATAAGGAAGTGGGGTAGGGAATAATAGAGATACTTTGGATTAGACAAAGGGAAGTGAAAGGGGAGAGGGTATGGGGGGAGGAAGGAGAGTAGAATGAATTGGACTTTATTAACCTATATGCATATATTGTAAAGGAGAAAAATCAAATTTTGGCTTCCTCGTGATTCTACTTCAGATAAGCCAACTCTTCAGTCAGGTTCTCAGTCTGCATCTCCAGGTCAGCTCTGGCTAGGGTCAGCTCATCTGACACCTTTTGCAGGCCATTGATGTCAGCTTACACAGTCTGGCATAGAGCCAGGTCATTCTCCTACTTGAAAAGTAGTTTGGGGATACAACACACTAATTTGGGCAAGGTCACTGTCATCTTCAGGGCTATCTGATGCACAAATCTATGCAACTGTTTTAAAGTAGCAGTACTGGAGTGTGTGATGTTGTTCTTGCTTTTGTAACTCCCTTCTTTCTCTCCTGCCTTTCTTTTTTCCGTATCATGATTAATTTTTCAGTTGGAAGGAAGGAAATAGAAAAATCATGAGGTGGTGCTTTTCTACCAGCAATGAACCCCACCAGCACTGTGCATCCCCGGAAGGGATTCTCCTTTGCCTAGGTGTTGTGGCTATAAAAAAATAGCAGCCCCTATCTTTTTGTGAAGTTTCTAATGGCGTCCTAAGAGCAACTGAAAATTAAATAATAGTTATTATTTTGCTCAATTTTCTTCAAGATTTATTCAAACATTGGTACTTCTTCATTATATTTTGCCAAGATTTTATAGGTTCAGGATCATCACCCTTGCAACTTCCTATGTGAAAATTTTGTAATCCAAAAAGTTTGTATTCCTTATGTCGGGAAGTATGGGATATGAAGAAGGAGATGAAGATATAAAAACAAGTGGATGGATAATGTTTCAGTTGCATGTGCATCAGGAAAACAATTGTTTAACCCCTTGTCAAATACATTATTAGTTCATTTAATGCTTTGAAAATTCAAGTTTAGGACATAGTAGAGTTATGTTGAATTATAAGTCATTAAAACTATGGTGATCCATAGCCTTAAGAGAAACCAATTTATTTTAACAATGTGTAATGTGAATTGTGTTTGATTCTAAATACTTTTTGAAATGAACATCCTATTTTCATTTGCCTAAGCACCAAATATGTGGAGAATGTGAACTTCAGACGATTCAAAATATCTGCTATCAATGGAGGCAGGAAAACAGGGAATAAGAGGACATGGTGGGAAAGGTCAGTTATCATCCATCTATTCCACTCACTTCATTCTGAAGACCCAGGCAGCCTGTTTTACATTGCCAATCTGCAAGATGAGCTAGGCATTGCCAATCTTGGCAGAAATGATCTGGCAAAATAAAGGAAAATGTAAAGCAGACAAAAACTAATGCATAGATATCAGCACAGTGGTAACCTCCATAAAGGATAATGGCTAGGATGGAGTGTAAGAGAAGCTTCTGAGGTGCTGTTAAGGCCCTTTTTGAAAATTGGCATAGCAGATATACAGATATACACATTGAAAATATACATTAAGCTGTCTACTGAGATTTTCTGTACTTTATTTTATAGGCACACTTTACTTGCATAAAAATATACTTAAATATTGAAATTTTAGTATGTTGAACTCTCAACATTTAACATTTCAGCCTATGAAGTAGAGACTATTGTTATATCTGCTGCTGTATTATCTGACTCTCCAAGTTAATTACTAACATCAGTATTTGTTTTTCTCAATGTATTCACAGGATGTAGCTATCAGTTAACCTTATAACCAAATGAATTATTATTTTTTTATTTATTTATCACTGCTAGGGATTGAATCCAGGTCCTGGCACATACTAGGAAACCATTTTATTACTGAGTTACAGCCCATTTCATTTTATTTCATATTTTCATGTAGGATCTCCTAACTTCTCCTGGCTCACCTCATATTTGAAAGGCAAATTTGAAAGCCTCCTCAGTAGCTGGGATTACTGGCCTGCATCACCATGTCAAGCTCAAATGAGTTATTTCTTAGTTGTTCACTAAGAAATAAAAAGCATATTATATGAACCAAGATGGCCCTAGCCTGGCATCCTTGGGTGTGTGTATTACAATTTCCTCCATTACAACATAGACACACTTTGTGTCCATCTCTATTTTAATCATATACCCATTTTCTGTTTGTAAAAAGGAGGAGAAGGAGGA
>NW_026000349.1:620521-662317 GCF_001458135.2 Marmota marmota marmota | reverse complement strand
ACAGGGAGGGGAGAGGGGAAAGGGGGGGAGTGGGCAAAGGGGAGGAGGAAAGAAAAGAAAAAGAAAACCAAGTTTTGGGTTGGGCACTCTTTTTGAATCTGGCTGTCAGGTCCCTGGATGTTTATTGCTGTCTGGCAGGGGGTGCTGTGCCTTCCTCTTTCTGTCCCTTGGCCAACCAGAGAGAGGCCACCCAAGCCCTGGCCTGGGACCCATGCCCCATGTGGCAAAGCCGCATCCACGCCTGTCCAGCGGCCTCCTGGCAGCCTCCACGCCACTAGGTCAGGGCCCTAGGTCAGGGCCCTGGTGGAGTCATCTGGTCCTTGATCTGGAAGGGTCTCTGCTGCAGCTGCAGGCTGTATTCCTGGGTCCACAGACTGCACGGTGTCCCCAGAACTCAGGACGGAAGGGCAGCCCCCCGCAGGCCACCACTAAGGGATTGTGAGACAGGAATTTCTGTCTTTTGTTGGCAAAAAGTGCATCTAGTGATACACGGGAAGCTCTATTGGACTTCTTCTGTAGCCAGAAGGGAGGCCCAGCTCTGACCCTGTTAGGCTGGCTGGTTGCTTGAAAAAAAGACAGGGACTGGTTCTTTTTCACAGGTACATGTTGTAGGCATGGGCTAGAGTGCAGGAATTTTCATCTGTTGGGTGTACATTTTCAAAGCATGAGTGCTGTTTTTGTATGCAAACATTTCTGCCTGGACTAGTAGACTGTCAGTTTGGAGCCCAGGAGCATGTTTGCTCCTTGTATTGGTGCTACCTTGTAAGAAATCCTTGCCTTGTGATAGGAGGAGTCCTGGCAGTTGTTAAGAAAACACAAAGATGGGGAAAGTACAAATCATGTACAGTAACAAGTTAAAGGGCCTGGGAATTTGTCTTTACCCTTTGCAGAGATTCCCCAACAGTTTCATTCTTTATCTAGTTTATCCTCAGAGATATTATGGAGAAGGCATCCAGGCTTTAATGATGTATCTGGGTTTTGAGGTCCATAAGATTGCTTGAGAGGGTGAGCAGCAGGGAGGAACACACACCATACTTTTAATGGCAGACGGGCTATAAGTTAAGGTCCTGGGAGTGCCTTTCCTCTAGCTGGGGTGGAGGGCTGGGGTTGAGTCTGACTGTTTCACTTCCCCTCTCATAGTTCCTACTCTCTTAGTCTTAAGGGGGTGTGTTTTTCATGGGGATTTCCAACTGTCTCTGGGACACACTGGAAGGGAGCAGGCCTGGAAGGGAGCCAATGGTATTTGGGGAAAGCCCTTCAGGAATTGCACAACACAGATGCTTGACATCATTGCTGACAGGAAACTACTTATTTGGGTCTATTTGGAAGGTCCAGCTTGCTCCTTTGAAAGTTTATTTAAAGACTGTTGATGCTCTGTTTCTGAGCACACCCATCCTGAGACCTAAGCTCTTGGTTACTTGAACCACTATTAAGTCAAGAGAGCAAATTTGTGTGGCAGGAAAGGAAGATGGGTATTATGTGCCCTTTTGTGAGAAAATAGCACACAGCTAGAATGAGATGACTGAGTTTGTATTACTAGAGTCCTAGAGCAGAGTTTCAACTCTGGGAGTCCCAACAAATGAGGTGTGATCACTTGCCCCCAAAATCAAATGGAAAAGTTAATGATTAAAAGCAGGAAAGGAACTTTAATCAGTGCAGCTACATGAGAAAGACAAAGGGGACCAGTGTCTCCAGCATTGTCTTCGGGATATTGACAGGAACTTCTAGGATCTACAGACAAGTGGATCAGAAAAAAGCATAGTCTATCTGTCTTGATCCAAATGTGGCCTGAATGATCATTAGGTCAGGACTGATTGGGTGGAGTCTTGTTGGAGATAGTAAAGTTGCTGTTGCCTGGGTGGCAGTTCTTATTCTCCACAAGATGTTTATCCATCAGACATGTTGGTCCTAGAATCCAAGTTGACTCAGAACAAAGGAGAAAGATGAAAAAAGGAGGCAGAGAATCCATTTTTTAAAAAAAATCCCATGTTTAGTTACCCATTGGGTATTTTTAGGGTCCAGTGAAGTCTGGGTCCTTGTTACATTTGTAACCCCTACCAGTTTCAGTTGAAAGTGAGCATGAAGTACAAACTGACAATTAAAGGTTTGTGGGATGCCTTTTCAGAAAATGATGTGGTGGTGCGACTGACTCTGGGTCTTGTCATGTGTTAGTTGTGTCTTGGTTCAGGTAAAACCTTACCTGTATCCAAACATAGGGTTGATATTGGATGGACAAAACCTTACTGAGCATGGGCATTACTATGGATGGAAGAGAAATTTGTTAACATTATTTGAAAAGTATTGACAAATGTATTCTGTCTTTTACTTATTCCCAAGACACAAAGTTTGTCCACAAGTTTGGATGGTTTGCTCCTGTTTGTAATTTTTCTGTGAATAGTTGTGAATAGTTGAGTTTTAATAACTAAATTTAAAAATTAACCAGCTTATTACAATGCACATTTAAAGCAGTACTAAAAAACACAAATAATACAGAAAAATATAAGACCAAAACTTCAGATTTCAAATTTCTAAAAGTATAAATAAGCATCCCCAATTTTCTAATCTGACAAAAGACTTCCCCCTGATGAATTCTGACATAATGATCCCCCAGACCACAGCTTCCCAGGACTCCTGGTCCCCCTTTGTATACTTGTTATCTGAAAGCTCATAGTTAATACACCCAAAGACAATGCTGAAATGCGGTCTCCTTTGTTTCCTGGTATAGCTATACTGATTGAGGTATAACTTTAATCAGTGTAGTCCAGTTGGGGTCCAAGATCTTCATGTCCTAAGCAAAAAACTGAGCAACACACACAGGAGTAGCAGGCAAAGCACAGATTTGTTAAGGTGAAGGTGCAAATGGCACTCTGTAAGGTAGAGTGGAGTGGGCACAGCAAAAGAGGGAAGCTCAAGACTCGACTGAGTAAAAATTAGTGTCTTACATACTGAGCTGTGGGGCATTATTTTCCTTTCCCCATTTGCTTCTATTGGTTATTTTATAACCCCTGATTAGAATAGTGTTCAATATTACTTTAGAAAACCTAATTAGAACACTGTCCACCTTACTCCCATTGGTTGTTGTAGAAGACCAATCCTGTGACAGAAGTTTTCATGGCCATAAGACCTCCGTGGTGGGAGATGGCATGATAATTGGACTTATAAATAGGGACAAGATGCCTCATCTCCCTGTATTGTCCTCCAGTGGCATTTTTCTTATACTCTGCCTCCATAATCTTGGTGTCCCTGAATTCCTGCCTAATACCTGCTTTTCACCATTACTTTTTCTGTTTGGTTTTTGAGGCAAGCACCCAGACCTGATTGATTGGGACACAAAGTCAGTCAGTTGTCAGACTTAGGATTCTGGTAACAACACTTAGGGCAAGAAAAATTGCAACTACAATAAACCATCTTAAGAAGCTCACTTAGATCACTGTTTTATGCATTATAGGATAGCACCAAGGATGTTCCCATTATAGTTACTCAGTCTCCTCTATGTTCCCATGTGACACACACAAGATGTCTTCAAAAGTTAATGCCAGAAGTGTCTAGAAAGTTAATAAGGCTTTGAATCTCCCTCTGGGTCCATTGGAAGTGAGTGACTTACAAAGAAAGAGAAAGGACTACCCAGGCCTGGTGGTGCGTACTGGTAATCCTAGCTACTCAAGATAGAAGCAGCCAGGTTTCAAGTTCAAGGACAGCCTGAGCAATTTAGTAAGACTCTGTCTCAAAATAAAAACAAATGGTGGGAGAGCCTAGTATTTGTGAGTCCTTGGTTTCAATTTCCAGTAGAAAAAAAATGAGGAAATATAGGAAGACAGTCTGAGAGGTACCCGAACTTATCATATCTTCAGCTAGAGGTCAATTCCCTCTGCTTCCCTTTTCCAACAGCACTACCTCAATCATGCCCACTTTGCTTGTACTTTAGGGTGGGGAGAAGGGACAGCAGAATATTGAGAAGGAAGAAGAAAACATTATACTTTACCTCACCCTTTCCATGAGTTTGAGATGGCTTAAGATCTTTAGATCTTATATTAGCCAAATAATATTGTTATATTGTTTTCATGTATGGATACATAACAAAACCCCACCATTATGTATTACTATAATGTACCAATAAAAATGTGGAAAATTTTTCAAAAAAATTCTTTAAGTCTTTTGAATAATAGAAGGAAGTGGCCATTAATGAGCAACAGAATGCTACTGTGAGCATTTGTTTTTCATAATCATTCCCATGTTCACTCTTGGCTTCCAGGTAGGAATTTTAGTCATCACATATGTATAGGAGGAATGTGAGAATCCCTGGGGTCACTCAAAGCTGGGACAAGTTAGGAGATAAAGGCAGAGCTCAGTGGTAGAACACATGCTCAGTATATACGATGCCCTGGTTCTGCCCTGGTTCTGTCCCTACCTTGCGTGTGTGCATGTGTGTGTGTGTACCCCCACACACATACACACACACATAGAGCTTGGGCAAAGCTTTTCCAGGTAGGTGTTATGGTGCAGTATTAATAGATAAGGAAGGTGAGAGTTCATTGGTAACAAAATACTACTGAACTTTGTTAATGTGCACCATGTCTGTCTGTCCATCTCTCCATCTTTTATTCCTCCATGTCTCACTTTGTTCCTAGCACCCTCTTTTATTTTCTTCCTTCCTTCTTTTCTTCCCTTGCCCTAACCTGGTAGTGAGTTTATATCTCTCCTAGTTGTTCATAGAGCAGCTCATGTTGAAGGCCAACAAGGAGGAGGAAACTATAAGCTTCCTGCTCTGTGTCCTTTCTCAGTGTGCCAGAGACATCTCCACAAGCCTGATTTCTAGAGGAGTCTCGTTGTTCATGTCATTTGAATACCAGTTAATTACAAATATGCCATATTAACCAGGATGGGAGATTTTTGCTATGTCATTCTTCACAAAACAATGCTTCATAGAATAAGCTTTGACTGGGCTGTATAGATTTTGATAAGAAAAACTTCAGGAACAATGATGGTAAATTAAGTCCAACACTACACTTCTAATACAAATATTGAAAAATGTTGTTTGTTTTATATTTAATTTTATTTTATTAAGGAGGTGGTACCAGAGATTGAACCCAGGAAAGCTAATCACTGAGCCACATCCCAGCCCATTTTATTTACTTTTTTAAATAATTTATATATGACAGCAGAATGCATTACAATTCTTATTACACATATAGAGCACAATTTTTCACATCTCTGGTTGTATACACAGTATATTCACACCAATTCATGTCTGCATACCTGTACTTTGGATAATAATGATTATCACATTCCACCATCATTAATAACTCCATGCCCCATCCCTTCCCCTCCAACTCCTCTACCCTATCTAGAGCTCCTCTATTCCTCCCATGCTTCTTCTCTCTATCCCACTATAAATCAGCCTCCTATACCAAAGAAAACATTCAGCGTTTTGTTTTTTTTTTTTTTTTTTTTTTTGGAATTGGCTTACTTCACTTAGCATTACTTCTCTAACTCTATCCATTTACCTGCAAAAAACATGATTTTATTCTTTTTTATTGCTGAGTAATATTCCATTGTGTATATAAGCCACATATTTTTATCCACTCATCTGTTGAAGGGCATCTAAGTTGGCTCCATAGTTTAGCTATTGTGAATTGTGCTGCTATAAACATTGATGTAACTGTGTCCCTATAGCATGCTGTTTTTAAAGACTTTGGGGGTATAGATCAAGGAGAGGGATAGCTGGGTTAGCCATTTTATTTCCTTTTTTAAAAACAGAGTCTCACTAAGTTACTCAGAGCCTCACTATGTGGCCAAATTTATTTAATTTTGAAATAATTTTTGACTTAATGAAAAGTTTAAAAAAGTGGAAAATCTGCATAACATCTTGCATAATTAGATTACAATCATCAAAACTAATAAATATCCATTGCAGAGTACTATAGTATTATTAATTAGATTCATATTACTAATTAAATTATTTGTAATACATTAGTTACATACTTTATTCCAAGATTTATTGTCCCTCTACTACCCTTTTTCTCTTTAGGATCCAATCCAGTTTTTCACATTATAGTTCACTGCTATAGATCTAGTTTTCTCCCCCCTATAATAATTTTCCAGCCTTTTTTTCCCCTAAGATCTTGATACTATTGAAGATACCAATTAGTTTATGGGTAGAATTCACCATATTTTATTTGTTTGATGTTTTCTCATGATCACCTTGAGGTCCTGCCTTCTGAGAAAAACACCACAGCAGTACAGGGCCTTCCCAGGCATCATATCAGGGGTGTGTGATGTTGGTGCCTCTCATTGCTAAAGATGTCAGCCTTGGTGGAGGTGATGCTTGCCAGGAGTGATCATCTTCCCCTTGTAATGAAGACATATCTTGGGAGAAACACTTGTGTTATGTCAATATCCTGTTTGTTCTTAAACTTCCACTGATGAATTTTGGCATCTAGTTTTGGAACATGTTGTAAATGATATTATGTCAATCTCAGGATGGGTTTTTAAAAAATGGTTCATTTCTTCTACACTTTTATATTTTCCTGTAAGGAAGAATTCCCCTTTCCTTCTTTTATTCAAATTTATATTAGTATTGACTCATGGGTGTTTATTTTGTTATATGGGTTGCAATGTATTATTACCTTTATTTGATTTGCTGTTCACATTGCATCAGCTTTTGCCACCAATACCTCTTCTTTCAGACTTGCCCTGTGACATTTGTGTGTAATAGATTTGTGACTACTAAGTACATCACCCTTCTCTGCTGTTGGTCATCTTGTTACAGTGCCAGATTCGTGAGGCCAACCTTGGGAAAGGAAAAGAGAAAGGGTGATGATGATGTATAACAGATGTGAGTGGTAGAAACATGGGGTTCAGGGGGCAATTCTATAAACTGTGCTGACCCCCACATGCTTTTGTTTTAAAAGCAATTTACATGAAGCTCTGGCTGGTATTACCTTAAATTTTATACACTACTTAGGTCCTGATTGTAGTTGGCAATTTGGATTCAGCCTTTTAAGGGTAAGGAGATCAATTTTCTAGCTCTTAGGAATTTTTAAAATTTCCCAGCTTATCTCAAATGATGACTTGTAAGAACAATCAGTGTACACATGAGCTGTTTATTTGTCACTGGTAGGAAGCCCAGAACATTTTAGTAGCTTATTAGCTTGATTAAACTTCATCCTGACTAATAATTGACTGTATGTGAAGGGAAGATATAAAAAACATCCTGTTCTTGAGATGTTTAAAATATTCTCAAATGAATTATGATATCTACTCCCTCTCTGACATGTTGGGGCAAGTCTGTGAGTCTGCATCCTCATTCCAGAAATAAAGATTTTAGGCAATAGTTTTTGGCTTTCATGCTTTTCTTGCATGCTCAAAATACCCCTTAATATCCAAAACATTTGAGATACTACCTCTATTTTAGTTTTAATTTCAGTATCTGCTGACTGAATACACAGTGGTAAATGAACTCAGTTAAAATTTAAATCCATATTTAATTTAGTCCTAAGAGCAGTGATGTTATTGATACTAGCAATTCTAGTCCTGCATACATAATGAGACACACATAATCCTTGCAGACCAGATTAGGCTGCTTACTCTTTTATAAAAGGCAAGTGATGTAAAAAGAAAAAATGTATTTTATGCACTTTGATCAAACTGTGGAGAAGTAGCTATATTGCTTTTCTGCTTGTGCCAAAAAGAGGTTAACAGTTATAGAAAAGATAGGTAAACAATATAAGTATAACTAGGCTGTGTTTAACCAGAGAATATGTCAGTTTTAATTTTCTTGACATCTATCTTCAGCCTGTGTGACTTTTTATTCTCATGTGAAACCAGGAGCTCTCTATTTCAGAAAGACTGGGTTTTAGATCCAGTGATGTAAAGCTTCTGGTAAATTCTAACTCAAGTATTCAGCTTGATCTTAGCCTATTCCTCTTGTTTTCCCCTTGTATCTCCTGATTCTACAAATTTCTAATCACCAATCACCCCTCTCTGCTGTTGGTCATCTTGTTACAGTACCAGATTGGTGAGGCCAACCTTGGGAAAGGAAAAGAGAAAGGGTGATGATGACGGATAACAAATATGAGGGGTGGAAACATGGGGTTCAAGGGGCAATTCTATAAACTGTGCTGACCCCCACGTGCTTTCTTTTTAAAAGCATTTTATCTGAAGCTCTGTCTGGCCTAAGATTCATCAGTAAACAACATTTTACCTGCTGGAGAAATGCAGGGCCAAAGCCTCCTTCCTGCTAATAAAAAGAACACAAGTTCTCTGAAGGAGGGATGTTGTGACTTTTATACAGGGCAGATTCCAGGACTCAATGAGACAGAATAATGGAATATTACACAGCCATAAAGCAGAATGAAATTTTGGCATTTGCAGGTAAATGGATGGAACTGGAGAATATCATACTAAGTTAAATAAGCCAATCTCCCCAAACCCAAGGCCAAATGTTTTCTCTGATATGTGGATGCTAATCCACAACAAGGGAGAATGGGGAAGGGAAGAATTGAAATCCATTGATTAGACAATGGAGAATGAAGGGAAGGGATTAGTGAGGGAAATATCAAGGACAGTAGAATTAATGAGACCTAGTTTCTTAGCCTTTTATTTGAATACACGACGAGGGTAACTCCACATCATGTTCAACCTCAAGCATAGGATCCTAATTAGAATAAGTTATAGTCTCTGGATGTATAATATGCCAAAGTACATTCTTTGCTATGTTTATATAAAAAGAATAAATAAATTTAAAAAAATAAAATGTGATCTTAAATGATACTTCTTAAATAAAAAGAAAGAGAGAGAGACAGAAAAATTAAAAGCAAAGCACACTATCAATAAAATTTGTAAGAACAAGTTCTAATTAAAACTGGTCAGCATGGGCCAAAGTGACTCAGAGTTGCTTTGAATTTTTAACATATTGTTATAATATTAAAATGTCCTCTCATGGCAAAAGACCATTTGCAGTGGTGACTTGATAGTCTAATGCAATCCTTCTATCAGTAAGAAGTCAAGAGGTGGACCTGGTGTAACTCTGGAAACTTCCCTGGATCCCCAATAAAACTAGAGGTCAGGAGGGCTGCACCTTCCCTCTCTTCTTTGAGAAGATCCATCGTCTCCTTTTTTCCTGTCTCTTCTAATAAACTCATGCCTGAGCTACTCTGAGCAGTTCCTCTGAAATCTTTCCAGCATGATCACAAAGAACAAGTGACCAAAGACATCTAGAGGAATTTTGGCTCCACAGATGGCCTTGATCTCTAACAATGACTTTCCCTGGGGGTTTCATAAAAAGAGTGAAAAGAGGTGGGATTTGAGTTTGTTGAAGATCTTTCCTATTCCCAGAAAATATATGGATATTCCTCATTTTTAGTAACTTGTCCCCCTTCCTCATTATTTGTATCCTATATTTGTAACCTCTAGAGTCGAGAAACTGTTTTGTGAGTAAATATTCCCCTTCTTCATTTTTTGAACTCTGAATAAAACCATCTCTTAAACATTGATTTTCCATGGGATGAGCTTCCATACCTAGGAAGAAAAACACTACAATAATTTATCATCCCTAGAGAAGTTCATCTAATTCTTAAGGAGATTGCTCCTGACTTCTTGCTAGTGACTATAGTAGTTGTGGTTAATTGTGTTCATAGTAGTTGTGGTTCATTAGACTTTTATTCTATATGGATCTTTGAGGATTAGGGTGTGAGGAGATCCAAAGGGCTGAAATAACTAGATATTATGATATTAAGTGAAAATTCAATTTTCAAATGCAGTTAATTTTCAAATACAAACATAATTTTTAGAAATTGTGGTTTTGCAATAAAAAGCTAAAGGAGATATTTCTGTTAATATTATTCTTTTATTTACTTTAAGCAGAGGAGACAGGCTAGAGCAAAGAGAAAGGTAGGGCAAAAGTTTGTACTCTGTGACTGAACTTGAAGACCATTTTAATGCTAAATGGAATCATAATCTAAATACTGGCATACATGCTTAGGAATCTTTGGGACTTTTCTAGGAAAGGCCTAAGTGTGGGAATTCCTGGAAAGGTTATAGGTATTGAAATTGTTCTTGTTTTGTCTTCTTCTTTTTTTCTTTATCTACCATTGCTATTGGAAATTTGGAATACAAAAATAGGAAACTCACTTCAGGAATGAAGATGTTATGTTTTGATTAAAAATAATGTTAATTATCTTTAGAGATCAGATTTAATTCTCTGGATGAATGTCTTTTGTTTTGCTTGAAGAAATGGATTAATTTACCTAATAGAAGGCAGTAGGAGCATTTTCTTTTAGATTTTTCCCACACTTTCTAATTTTGCACATTTAATATTTTCAAACTGAAGTACACACCATTTTTGTTACCAGTACTGCAGGTTCCTGTGTTCCCCCAAAGTCAAATCAGGCAGGAATACTATTTGGCAGGAACAAGGCTTTGATTCTTAAGCTCTAATATAGGGAAGGCAGCAGGTGGGAATGGGATTAACAGTCATTCAATAAGAAAGAGAAATACACAGTTTGTTGTTGTTGTTGTCGTTGTTTTGTGTGTGTGTGTGTGTGTGTGTGTGTGTTTAATTGCATTTACAGGCAGGCAGAAACTCAGTGATGTCATTTCATATAGAGGTGCAGTCTTAGAGCCCACCTGGGCTCTTTTCATCATAGAAGAAGTAGTCTTCATGGGCTACCTGTCTCATTATCATATTAGGTCTCTGTTCTGTGATATAATTTTAATATGCTAGTAAAGAAAGGGTTATTGTGGTTTATTCCAGTGACTAGTTTCCACACGCCTTTCTCCTCTATAGTTTGGGAAAGCCCTTAGCACTGTGTTAGAGGAAAGTACAATATTAATATGTATGCCTGTGCATCACTGATAGTTAGCTTTATAACTTTGCTTTTCTCAGTCTTCTGTTTCCTGATGTTTGCTGACCCCATAGTCTTAAGGACTGAGTGTGCTACCTCACTTTCCTGCTCATTTCTTTTTTAGAATTTTGTTATTTTTGAAAAAAAATTAGGGGCAGAGAGAAATTTCTTCATGGATGACATTGGCTTTTCAAAAACAAAGCTAGGTTTGTTGCAGGTAACATTTCAAACCTCTTGCACAAGACCAGTTGCATTAATGTCTTACTCTAATTAAATATTTTAAAGGGCCTTTGCAACTTATTTAGTGAAATGTTTTAAATCTACTTTATGAATGTAATATTCAGTTTTTGCTTTAAAGTATGGAGCTTCTTAACTATTGGCTTGGTTTACTTAATAATTTTCATAGTTAATTTAAAATTTTGCTAGAATTTAAATGACCATTAAGGAAATGATTTTCCATTGTGAAAAATTATGATAAAGTTGACTTTCTCAGATGATTGAAGTTGCATAACAACCAGATATATAAAGTCTAGAATTATAAATTCAGAGAGGTTTCTCCTGTGCTTGACTGCTTGACTAAGTTTTTATTCATAATAACAATGTTATAAGTTAAAAAAATGTGGCACATGATGATGGTGTAGGCTATCCCTCAATGTATGTTGTGTCATACTATGTTTTCAAGTACTATGCCAGGCACATAAAATGCTCACCTGTCTTTTCCCTCCATTATGAGTTTTGGGTACTCTTTAATTATCTGGAAATTATTTGGCATCTAATTTTGAGTGTTTCATCTAATTGAGGATTCAAAGGTGTTTTTCCTCCCATTATGGATTCAAAGATTGTTCTCATCATAGTGATGTGGGCTGACAATTAGAAAGTAATCTAGTGCAGCACAGTTTAAAACAGACTTGACTTAAATATATTAGCAAGGGTTTACAATCACATTTATATGGACTATCAACTTACATTGTTTCCCCCTCTACAGAAAGGCAGAATATGTCAAGATGTCTTCCAGTAATGACCAGGATTATATCCCATTTTTACAAAGAAACAACAGTGACCTCCCTGAGATGACCTCCAGTGACCTGAAGACATTTCCTGAAGGGGCTGTGTTAAGTTTCCATAACATATGCTATCAGGAAAAAGTGAAGAGTGGCTTTCTATTTGTAGGAAAACAGTTGAGAAAAAAATTACTATCAAATATCAAGTATGTATATGTACTTTTTTAAAGACCACTTTAATGACCTATCACAGGCTTCACAGGCTTTGCCTAATACCAATAAGTTACTGTGAGCATTTGTGTTTCAGTCTTTGTGCTGGTGTATAGACACATGCTTTCATCCCTTTTGACTAAACTAGGAGTAAAATGATTCCATTTAATGAATTAAAATTGACTCATGAAAATTGACTCATTAAAATTGACTTGTGAAATGCTGACAAGATTTTTTGTAGAAAGTAATGTGACTGCCCACATGCAATTTGAATAGATGTTCAAACATACTGTGGGAATGTATATTTACCTTGCCCTTCACTTTATCCCTCCCACCCTTTTTTTTATTTGTTGGAGCATGGAGGAGTGTGGATTACAGACTTTACCCAGGGCTTTGTGCTCCCTGGGTCATCATTCTCCCCCAGAGCTACACTCCCAATTCCTCTTGCTTATCTTTTTTTTTTTTTTTTACCTGGTAGACTACTGACTCTCCTCTATTCAAGAGTTCACACTGAGTTTATGGCTTAGTGGTGTGCATCTCTACAAAGGAGGAGGCCTTTGTTTTGTGCTTTGTTAGGCTTATAAAATGTAATAAGTCTTGAAGTTTTTATTTTTTTTTTACTGTTACAAACATAGCAAACATTGGTTTTCATGCTTATTTACATTTCTGGTTTTTTATTCATTAGAAGGTCATATTTTTCTGGCTGCAGTGTTTCCAAACTTTCTCCTATCTGCTGGACTCAAATAGTCTCTGGTGTGTGAAGGGTCACTCTCATTATCTTATTTTTTGTTTGTTTGTGTTGGATAGCACTATCATTATTGAAAATGATGACAATATTTCAAGAAAATTCATCAGAATCTTGGTTTTTCTTTGGATTTTTGCTTTTCTGTTCATTGTTTAAGAAGACAATAAGGCAAAAATTGATCATGAGAATTCCTTAATTTTCCTTACTTTCTTAGAATTTTATTTTGCTTAGTTTTTATCCATATCTAGCATTTGAGCTTTCTCTTACCAATGCTAAAATTATTAAAAAAAGGGGGGCTGAGTATATAGCTCAATGTTAGAGTGCTTGCCTTGCATGCATGAGGCACTGGGATCAATTCTCAGCACTAAATATAAATCAGTAAAGAATAAAGGTCCATTGACAACTAAAAATATTATGAAAAAAATTCTCCATTCCAGCAGATGTGTGGATGTCCTATAATTGTGAGGAAAATTCTTCACCCTGTTTGAGAGATTGGTCTGGTTATCTATTTTGAAATAATTTGAGATGTAAAGCTGCATGTGCATAACCCTTTCACCAGATTTCTTAACTGTCCACACTGCACTGTTTGCTCCCATCACTGTGTCTCATTTGTGTCCATAGTTACTACTGGTTTTTGGTAGTCACTTGAGAGCACACTATCCACATAATACACCTTTATCACTACTAAAAAGAAGTAGTTCTTTTAGTACTACTTTCTAGAAAGATGATTCCTGTCCTGTATAATCACTCAGTTGTTTTCTGGAAGCAACCAAGAAATGATGTATCCTCAGAGTGAAGGCAGGAGAGGTCCTGAGGATCACTCTTCACTGTGTTCCTCACATAAGTGACTAACCACCATATCGTGTCTCTGCAGTCTTGTCCAACCTGGTACTTTCTAGTCCCATCCCACTCCAGGTGATGTTAAAACTGAACACCTGGTTATGTTGCTGTCCATCAAACTTCACCATCAGATCACCATTTTCCTCTTTGGACTTGATTAATATGAATGGTGATACTCTGATATTACTCCAGAATCTTGTTCTTCATTAAACTTGAGTTTCATTCCACTGTGGTGATGCCTGTGTGGATCAGCAACCACTATGATAGTTGATAAAGGGTGAGTTTCTATTTTCATTGTCTCATAATTTGCATTCCAGTAATAGAAAAATCTTCATTCATCATTTCTCCTTTCAGTTACTGTATAGACTCATGGATTATATTTTTTTAAATTTCCTTTACTGGGGACTGAACTAAGAGTTACTATACCACTAAGCTACTTCCCCAGTCCTTTTATATTTTGATTTGAGACAGTATCTTTTTTTTTTTTAAATAAAGTATTTATTTATTTATTTATTTATTTTAATTTTTTATTGTGGGTTGTTCAAAACGTTACAAATTTCTTGGCATATCATATTTGNTAATGGCTGCCAATCTTACTGGAGTGAGATGGTATCTTAGGGTGGTTTTGATTTGCATTTCTCTGACAGCTAGAGATATTGAGCATTTTTTCATGTACTTGTTGATTGACTGTATGTCCTCCTCTGAGAAGTGTGAGACAGTATCTTGCTAAGTTTTCCAGGCTGCCTTCGAACTTGCAATCCTCCTGCATCTGCATAAGGAGTCTTTAGATTACAGGAGTGCATCACAGTGTCTAGTATGGATTTGTACTCTATACAAAAACACTTAATTGTAATGCTTCATTAGTATTATTTATCTTCATACTCCTATTGCTGCTGATTTAGTCAGTAGGAAATTTTTCAAGACAGGTTCCTTTTTTTATTTTTTAACTCATCCCGCCACTCTTAATTCTTTGGCATAGCAAGAAGTTCCAAATTTATTGTATACTTGCCTTCCCAGTCCTGGAATCCTCCAGTGGTTATTTTTGTGAAGAATGGTATTGAGAAAACACCATCTGGGTGATTTGAATACTCATTGCTATTCGTGTGTCATTGCTCTGTGCCTTCTAAATGGACAGACCTAGGGAATATATGTATGCAGGTACCTACACACATTGAATATGTGTATTGCATTTGGTAGTATAGCCATTTGGACAATATTAATTCTGCCTATCCAAGAATATGGGATGTCTTTCTATTTTCTAAGTTCTTCAGTTTCTTTATTCAACATTCTGTAGTTATCATTGTAGAGGTCTTTCCCCTCCTTGGTTAATTTAATTCCAAGTACTTTATTTTATTTTTGAGGTTATTGTAAATGGAATAGTTATCCAAAAAGGATCATGGTTTAAAGAATAATTGAAAGGAATTTAGAGGGACCTGATCCATCTTTCTTATAAATATTGACTAATAATAACATCCTTTGTAGACTAGACTTCTGTTAACCATTAAGTTTAGTTTCTTTGATTTGGTGCTTGATTTCTGTCTGCAATTTTTTCAGTCTTCCTTGAGTGTATCATTGCAGAGTCTAAGTAAATAGTACTGCATCTAAAGTAGAACAATAAATCATCATGCTTTTGTGTTTACAGTGGAATCATGAAACCTGGTCTCAATGCTATTCTGGCACACCAAAGTCGAGGGGAATCTTTGTGAGTATAACAGAAAATATGTCTCAACCGCTTCTGTGTAGTTGTTGTGTGATTTTTAAAGATGACTTTTTAAAGCTTTACTAGGGCATAACTAAATAATTGATATGGTGATGTTGGTCATATTAGAAGTGAATGGAGAGGGGAGAAAGGGAATAATGATAAAAGTGGGAAGATGGAGCTGAAGGAATAATTGAAGACAAGAATTTTTTTTTTTTTTTTGGTAAAGAAGCACATTGCCTGAGCTGGATCCACCAAATTCAGACAGCTAGAAGCTCATTTGGGAAGACTGTGCTGGATCAGCCAACATGGCTTTGCTTATATACTTTTGGGTTTTCTTGTAACAATGACAACAGTAACAACAAAAAAGATGATGAGAATTTAAACATACACATGGACATATAAATAATTTTAGTTAAACCTCAGATTTCTGGAGTAGTAAATTTTCTAACTTTAGCAGAATATGAGAGATATGGCCTATAATGGAGGAGAGAAATCTGTAACATACATGTCCTTTGATAGGTTGCTAAATATCTTAGCTGCAAGGAAAGATGCATCTGGATTATCTGGAGATGTTTTGATCAATGGAGAACCTCAATCTGATAATTTCAAATGTAATTTGGGTTATGTGGTTCAGGTAAGAATTTGTAGATTTGCCTTTTTTGTTTCATCTGTATGAGAATACTCTTTATTTACAGCTTATTGTGCTTCTAGTTGTTTATGTGACATGCTCACATAACCAATATTCATTCCACCAGCTTTCATAATCTTCCATCTCAGAGTTAAATGTAAAAGCAACGAGGACTTGGAAAATGACCCTGTTGGACAATGGTATCAATTCTGGCTTGTGTATAATTTACAAAAGGGTCCACAGTTATCCTTTTTACCCTTCTAGCATTTTTTCCTTCCCCTAGAAGATGTGTTTGCAAGTCCTTGTACAAAGCAACATGGCTATATCTGGTTCTAGTGGGCATGATTACCTGGGCTCAAACCTGGTGTGCAGATTGAGAATGAAAATGACTTCCTTGGACTCTGCAGCTATCTTTATGTGGGTCACTGCAATTGGTATAGTTGAAAGTTTACTATTAGCTTGAACTTTACCTTGGTTATGTTATTTTTATAGATAATGGATTAAGTTACATATACTGAAATATAACTGAGGAGATTAAAATGAGACAGAAGAAGACACATGTACAGGGAAAATTACACTCAACTTAGAAGATTAGTGAAACAAAGTCCCAGAGAGGAGTCAGTCCAGCCTGGAGCAGATTTATGATTAAGCATTTAAAATCATTAAAGAGTAAAGAAACAAGTATGAAATAGGGAAAACTGAATGGAAATCAAATGATATTAAATATTATCACTAACAAATTTTAGGTATGATAATCATATTGTGGTTATGTTTTATATACATATAGAAGTATGTACTATGATGTCTAGAATTTTCTTCAAATTATAGATGAGACAACACTGATCATGAGTTTATAATTACTGAAATTGAATTTTGAAGATGTGGAGTTTATTATATTATTCTGTCTATTTTTAAATATGTTTGGCAATTTCCTAATGGAAAGTGAAAATAAAACATTTTTTGGTAAAAGGAAAATGTTGATTTCTAACTTCAAAAAATAACAAAAAAAAATTGTGTTTAGGATGATACCGTGATGGGCACCCTGACAGTGAGAGAAAACTTACAGTTCTCAGTGGCTCCTCCGCTTCCAACAGCTATGACAAATCATGAAAAAAATGATAGGATCAACAAAGTCATTGAAGATTTAAACCTGGATAAAGTAGCAGATTCCAAGGTAGTGTGAAAATACCTGATAGTATCATAACCATGAAAGATGACCTTCTGTGTAGATGCTGTGACCTAAATGTGTGTTCCCCAAAATGTGTGGGGTCAAAAGTGGCTGCTTTCTGTAATGATGAGAACAATGACTACTTACAAACTATGAAGGTGGAAATTAAGTGGAAAAATACTCTTAATAATGGTTGTATCCTAGGAATGGAGTGTGGTCTGGTGTGGGGAGTGTTCCTCACAGGACCCTTTCCACCCTCATTGTTAAGTCATGGCTCATTTGATGTCTTTGAACTAACCCTTCTTCTTCCTGTTTCTCTTCCTGCTATTAACTGCTGTTTTTCTCTTCCTCCTGGGGCCTTTGTTCCATGACTTTTTTGAGGTATATTTCTGGAATCAATAAATGACAAGAATCCAAGGATTATTGCTTTGTATGTTTAACTTTCCTATAATTTGTCTTTCAAAATTGTATTTTGTCAAATTATAATTTACTTTTTTTAAAGAGAGAGAGAGAGAGAGAGAGAGAGAGAGAGAGAGAGAATATTTTTAATATTTATTTTTCAGTTTTCGGCGGACACAACATCTTTGTTTTGTATGTGGTGCTGAGGATCAAACCCAGGCCGCACGCAAGCCAGGTGAGCGCGCTACCGCTTGAGCCACATCCCCAGCCCTATAATTTACTTTTAATTCATATAGTCACCAAGATATTTTGTAGCCTCTCTTTGTCAGTTTTCTTATCCCCACCTCACTCTCTCCTTTCTTTCCTTTCCTTTGCCAGTCCTATTTCCAGATCTATATTCCAGGCTTCTTTAGGTTTGAGAGGTACAGTTGTGAACAGTGTGACAAACAGTTAATGCCTACTTAGGGATCAGAGAGAAAAATTGAGTGGAATGCATCAACTTAATACTCACTATTGAACAGTTGAACAGTCTGTAGGCAGGGATTGCTGAGCAGACATTTCAAGCTGTGTGTGATAATGAGGTACTTAGACTATAAATGGTTCACCTCCTTAAGAACTCCCAGACTTAGAAGCAATGAAAGTTGGGGTTCTACTGGCTGATGCTTCCTATAGTACTTGTGGATATTCTTGCATGTGAAATATATTTTTTATGGAAGAATAACCCTAGGATGCCACTATTTACCATTTATTTTTTGTGTACTGTGTGATTGAGTTGTCTTTGCTTTTTGTCTGTTTATTGATTTGACTATGAGTTTCTTCTGTGGAATTCTATTCTATTCTTTAACATTAAGCAATCACTACCCTAAATTTCTTGCTTATATTTGCTGGAAAAATATGCAGAGGCAGTCACTGACTGCCTATGTTCAAATAATCTAATTGAATTCAATAATTCAATTTTTTTTTTTTTTTACTTTTGGCATTTGCAGGTAAATAGATGGAGTTAGAGAAGATAATGCTAAGTGAAGTTAGTCAATCCCCAAAAAACAAAAGCCAAATGTTTTATCTGATATAAGGAGGCTGATTCATAGTGGGGTAGGGAGGGGAAGCATGGGAGGAATAGACAAACTCTAGATAGGGCAGAGGGGTGGGAGGGGAAGGGAGGGGGCATGGGGTTAGAAATGATGGTGAAATGTNATATATATACATATATATATATATATATATATATATATATATATATATATATATATATATATATATATTTTACCTATGAATATTTGTTATGCACCTAGAACAAACAACAACATTGCCTTCCTTGTTTTAATACCATTATCGACTAACACAATGAGTAATGTATTTACACCATCATCTATATGGAGTTCATATTAATTTGGACTCATTTTCCAAATTGTGTCCAAATGTCTTTTATAGTTCAATTGTCAATAGGACCTTTGTTTGAATCCTGTTACGGGAGTCTTTGGGAACTCTGAATTTCATAATTGCTTCTAAATTTCTGCCTACCTAAAACCTTCCTTCTCTACTCACACACAGAATGACATTGACTCATTCAAATGAATGAGTCCATTGCCCTGTTGAGTAACCTGTATTCTTTTAATTCTGAAAAGGTAAAGTAGAAATTCTGCATTCAGTTAGGGCATGGTCAATGTCAGTCTGGAAAACCTTATAGAAACTGAAAAGGTGTCACTGTGGTATGGTAGATAGTGAACATTTCCTGGCTCTAAATGTTCCTATTTTTGGTAAGTCCACTTGGGGACTTTTGGTGAAAACAGTGTGGGAGATTGTTAGAAGTCTAATAAATCACCATAAAGTTTTCCCCTTTTCCTCTCCTATCTTTCTCTCCCATTTTAGGCTATAATTTCACTATGTCAGGGCAATGACTCTTCATGTTCCAATAGACTATATTAAACCTAAATATACTTAAAAACATGCAGGACTGTTCAAGCATGGGATTCACAGCCAGTCTCGGCACTTACTTAGCAGCTCTGCTCTGACCCTCAGTTTATTCACTTTTAAGAGAAACTTCTTTCTTCTCCCCCGTGTTCATCTATTTGTTGCTCATAATAATTAGGACAATGAGATAAAGTTTTTCTGTCAGGACTGTTCAACAATCATAGTGACTGTGCCATTCTTGTTGATAATGTAATAATCTGTGCTTTAGGTTTTATCTAGGGGAGAAAGAAAAAGGACCAGGATAGCAATGGAGCTGATCACAGATCCTCCCATCTTGTTCTTGGATAAACCAACAATTGGTTTAGAGTTGATCACTACAAATGCTGTTCTTTTGCTCCGGAAAAGGTAAAGGCTATGGGAACATAGTTCTTTCATTTATTCAATATATGATTACTTCTGTTTACCAGATATTCTTGGTTCAGGGAATTCAGAATACATCAGCAGGCTTTCTCACTTCTTTGTTTCAGGGAAATTATAAACAAACAAAGAAATGTTATCGAGATTGATGAAACAAGTATGTAGGGAAGGAAAGTGGTAATGGGGTTGGGAAGCTGTTTTAAATAGCAGGAGGGTCAGGGAAGATCACAAGCATATGATGGGTGAGCTGGAGTGAGACCTGATGTATCTGCAGAAAAGAGTTCTGGGTGGAAGGAGCAGCCAGTAGCCCTGAGCAAGAGCATTCCTGGTGTGTGTGGAACATCAGAGATACCACAGAGACAGAACCTAGTAGAGAAGAGGAGAGGAAACTGGATGATTTTGATGTTAAAAACAAAATACAACAGACTGGAGGCAAACAACAGAAATTAATTTTCTTCTAGCTCTGGAGGCTGAAAGTTGATATCAAGATATTCCACAAGGTTGTTTCTTCCAAGGCCTCTCTTATTGGCTTGTAGATGACCATCTTCTCCCTCTGTGCCTGTTTCTAATCTCCTCTTAACTGGACACCAATGAGATGAGGACGCTCAAGGTTCTCATGCAATCGTAATGACCAATTTGAAGACTCTTATCTCTAAAAGTAGCCACATTCTGAGATGCAGGGGGTTAGGATTTTAGTATGTGAGTTTTGGAAAAGCCATAATTCAGCCACTCAGAGTTAGAAATGATGTGAGATGAAATTGGGCTGGCCTAGCTCTCCTAGGCCAGTGTTAAATATATGGCTTTCTATTTTTTTTTGCTAGGGACATGGGGTCATTTTTTGTCTTGTTAAAGATACAATAAGCTTTAATTTGCCATTCTAGAATTGGGAACAATGAATTCTCAATGAACTGAGCAAAGGGGGTTAGCTTTATAGGAAGAAAAGGGCAGAAGAAAGAAGAAAGCATATAGCAGATAGATTATTAGAAAGTTACTTTCCTTAAGGGGTTAAACAGAGGGGCCTTCCTTGTAATGCAACTCAGGTAATATAGAGCTCTTATGATTGGTTACTGAGAATCTGATTTTGGAAAACAGACCCATTTAAATCTAGTTTGATTACCTTGCTCTTAACACAGAAGACTCATGGAAGCATTTTGAGCATATCAGAGCAGGGCAATGGCTATAGGGAAGGCTGTGAGGTTAGGATAGGATGAGTGAAGGACTCTAAGAAGGAAATGTTAAGGCAGGATGGGGTCTGGACTAAGGTGCTCATGCTGCAGTTGTGAGAGGAGCACAGGTTCTGAATCTGTTTGAGGCTGGAAAAAAACAATCAGTTTGGGAAGTGGACATGGGCTTTGAGAATTGAGAGAATGATGCCTGAGATTTGGGGCATGATTAAGAGGAAGAATGAAGCAGAAGAAATGACACTAGTTTTTCTTAAGAAGTGAAAACTGTGGAGCTGGTCATGGTGGCATATGTCTGTAATCCCAATAGCTTGGATGCTGAAGCAGGAGGGTCATGAGTTCAAAGCCAGCCTTAGCAATTTAGTGAGGCTCTAAGCAACTTAGCAAGACCTGTCTCTAAATAAAATATAAAAAAAGGAGTAGGGATGTGGCTCAGTGGTTAAGTGCCCTTGAGTTCAATTCCCAAAACAAAAAGAAAACAAATGCAAGACTCTGACAGGAAAGCTTATAGGAAACAACATTTCAAAAGTTAACTTATTTGAAAGTATAAAAAATAATTTCAAAATTATAAGATGGCTCCAAGTATATTACAAATAAAATCCACTCTTCTCTCCTAGACTCTCCAATTGTTACATTTTATGGCATTTTCTTGCCCTCCATGTCTCTGATCACCATTACATAGATTTTTTTACTTTACATCATCCTCCATCACAACTGAATAGTCCTTAGTTTAAACTCCAAGATATAAAGATGCTGTACCATGGCAATCTTCCAGTGAGGAACATAACAATGACAGCTTCACAATAATTGAGTCCTTCAACTCCAGTCAGATGTCACAAGCTCACCCTGCTTTCTTTCTCTCTCAGGATTCTGAAGAAACATGTATTTCCTGGATGTTTCATTTTTTTATCCTCTAATCTGGAAAAGATGCTCAGTCTTTCTCTGGCTCTCATGTGGTTGAGTTAGGACATTTCATGAGTGACCTTCTGATGGACTATTACAGTTGCTTAGGCTGACTCAGGCATGAAACCATGCTGAGTTTCCAGTATAACACACCTGAGCTTCACCCACCACAGCTGGTGTACACCTCCATCATCTGATCACATTGGTGTCTGCTGGACTTCTCTTCTGATAAATTACTATTTTCCCCACACTGGAATAGATTAGTATATTATTGGGAAATAAAATAGGCTATTATGCCAAATTCTGTTCCTCATCAAATGTCCCCCACCAATTTTAGATGCACCCAAATCTCCTGCTCTTGTGGTAGCTGCCTAACATGTAATTGTTGACAGTGTATCTAAGAAAAAGATGTTTCTTTTTCCCTATTCATTTCCCATATGATTTAGTGAGTTGGAATCTCTATTACTCCTTGTTTTATTGATCAAGTTGATCCTGATTGGGTCTCTTAGAGCTAATTCAATGTGGCTTTGCCAGGATATAATACAAATGGACTCCAGTCCCGTTCCCCAAACAATCCTCACTTCCATCTGAAACTCATGAATGTAATCTTTACTGTCTGCACTCCTATGGGCATTCTGGTCTTCTGACCTCCCACCAGAATTGTTCAATAAGCTCTGTTTAAAACATCTTAAGGCTTCTGTAGCTGTCATCACCAAACCTTTCCAGATTTCTCCTGCAAATCACTTCCAAAGGCTTCTTAACCACATGGGTAGGCACAGTCACAGCAATGACTCCTCTTCTTGGTACATATTTTCTGATAGTCGACTTTTAATCACTGTGATAAATACATGAGAAAAGCAACTTTGATGAGGAAAGATTTACTTTTACTAATGTTTCCAGAGGTTTCAGTTCACCTTTAGTTGGCTCCATTACTTTGGGACTTTGATAAGGCAGAACCTCATGGCAGAAGGACATGGCACAGGAAAGCTGCTTAGCTCAAGACATCCAGAAAGTAGAATGAGAGAGAAAGAGAGAGAGGGGGGCAAGGGAAACATAAAAAATAAAACCTACTTCCTCCATCTAGGTCCCATCTCCCAGTAATTTATTCATATTTTAATTAATCACATGTATTAATCCACTAAGGAGATTATAGTCCTCATGAGCCAATAATTTTCTAAAAGTCCCACATCCCAACATTGCTACATTGGGGACCAAGTACTAAACATATGAATCTGGGGAAGGAAATTCTTCAAATCCAAACCATTACAGTGCTCTTTTCCTGAAAGTTCATTATTTAACTGGTTGTACTGTCATCTAGTTATTCTGTCATTTCAATATTTTTTGGAAAGTACCAGTATTACTTTCTTCTTGATCATAGAACCAATTGTGGTTTTTCTATGTTGACTTGGCAGTGATCTTGCTCTGCCTTGATGAGGGCTCATGAAGATGCTACATCACCTTCTAGAAACATCATATTTAAGATTTATGACTTGAATGGGTGTGAATAATAGTCAATAGAATGTGTGGTTCTAAATTCATCTTTAATGAACCAATGTTTCTGAGCTGCCTGGTTCTATTTTATATTGAATTATATGCTTTTTAAAAATGGCTCCAAAAATCTACTTAAAGACATTTGGAGATGATCATATGTGTTTCTTCATGACTCCAAATGCAGTAGTGAATACTCACTAGCTGTTTTTTTATTTGTTTATTTTAATCTCTGTCATTTAATTATAACCTGGGCTTAGGTTGTGGCTCAGTGGTAGAATGCTTGCCTAGCAAGTGTGAGGCACGGAGTTCAATTCTCAGCATCATAAGTAAATAAATAAATAAAATAAAAGTCCCCCACAACTAACAATCTATTTTAAAAATAAAATAAATCTAACCAAGCATGTATGAGTCTGGAGAGTCCAGTGGAGATGAATTTGAGAGTCAGACTTCAGGCTCTCTTCAGATGATTGTGCCAAAAGAAGCTGAGGTGGCAGTTCAGGTATAACCTGCTGGTCATATTCTCAAGAATGCTGCTCCATATTCAGAATATGGCAGCATGTGAGATGATCATTTGCACCTCCATATTCAGTAGGCAGAGAAGCAGTATTACTGACATGCAGAGGTAAGTTTCAGCAGTCCCTAAGTGAACTCAAAGATCACACTGTACCCAGGCCTTTAATACTTTTTTTCTGAACCTAGTTTTAGTAGAAGTACTGGTAAACACCAGAGCATATTGATAGCTGTTAGAGTTTCATGATTTATGAAATGCACACATGTATTGCTGGCAGAAAGAATATTGTTGAAAGTCTGCATGAATGAATAGGATGAAAGAAATTACAAACATGTGAGGTAAGAAGACAGCAAGAACAGAGGAGGGAGAAGTTGTAAGATTCTGTCTTCCCTAGCCTCATTTCCATCACCCTCTGGAAATGAGCCCTCTTTACATTACAAGACCATTAGGCTGAGTTCTTGGGGTGTTTTCTTTTATAGGTTATTCCTGTGAGCCCAACAAAAACCCTGCTGACTTATTCCTGGACGTCATTTATGGAATTTCCTCTGCTGTGGTATTAAACAGAGAGGAAGAAGACCATAAAGATATGCGAATCTTTTAGATTCACAGATATTTGCCTAATCGGTTTGACCAAAGCTAAGTAATGTGGTGGCTCATTAAAACTTAGCTTTGTGAATTCACGTGAATGCCATGTTCTGATGCCAGCCAATAGATAGACTTTATTGTCAATGAGTGCTGTGTTTTATATTCTATTTATGAATGAGCATTTATATGATGCTGTTATTGTAAGAGGAAAATTCACTAAAAATAAATTTACTCATTATTTATTGTATTTTTTTTTTGAGAGAGAGAGAGAGAGAGAGAGAGAGAGAGTATTTTTAATATTTATTTTTTAGCTTTCAGTGGACACAACATCTTTGTTTGTATGTGGTGCTGAGAATCGAACCCGGGCTGTACGCATGCCGGGCGAGCGTGCTACCGCTTGAGCCACATCCCCAGCCATATTTATTGTATTTTTAAAATAAAAATTTGGTACTTTATGTATTTTCTCCTAGTAGAAAGCAAGGACAAGGTTTTATACTAAGAAATATAACTCTTTGTGGTAAGAAGTCTATTTCAAGAACAAATTGTTAGGGAAAGGTCAAGTGAGTTTTCTCTATCCATATGATTATGGCAGAAGTCTGGCCAATTAGCTCTGTTTACTAATGTTTACATCAGTGACAACACTTGTGACAGCTTTAGAATAAAACTGTTATCTCATAAATTAGTCACAGAAAATTGGGTTAAGTCAGTTCTTGTCTGCTAGTAATATTTGCTTTCTTTATCTATTTTTTTCTAAAGTCAGCCACAATGAAGAACTTCCTAAGAGAGAAAAAACAGTCACAAAAACATTAGCTGAGTTTTATGCTAACTCCTCCTTGTACAAAGACACAAAAGCTGAATTAGAAGGCCCCCCAGGTGGTCTTAAGAAGAGGAGCCCAGCCTTCATGGAAACCACCTATGTCACCTCCTTCTGTCACCAACTCAGATGGATTTCCTGGCATTCATTCAAAAACTTGCTGCCTAATTACAAGACCTCTATATAGAGGGTAATCTGAATATGCCATCAGAATATGGCAGCATGTGAGATGATCATTTTTCTGTGAGATTCTTATGTGGGAGCAATTGGGTTCTGATATAGTCTACTTAAGAATTATGAGTATTTTCTTTTCTTTTTCTTATTTCTAATGTAAGAATTTTCACTTGAAGCTTCTTAAAGTGTAAAATAGTTGCCTAATATGTTGGTACATGCCTGTATTCCCAGCTACTCAGGAGGCTGAGGTAGGAGGATCACAAGTTAGAGACAAACCTGGGCAATGTAGCAAGACCCTATGCAAAACAAAAAGTGCTGGGGATGTGGCTCAGTATGAGCATATTTGCCTTGCATATGTAAGATCCTGGTTGCAATCCTGATTATGGGAAATGGGCAGGTAGAAAATGTGCATGTTTCCTGGCAGAAGAGTTGAGAGCTCAGTTGAAGTCATTCCTCTTAGCTGCGTGGACTTCAATTTGTTCCCAGATCAACTTTGCCAGGTGTCTGCATTGCTTTGCTACTATGTTGTAGGACATTCATAGGTCCCACTCCTGAACTGGGCCCTGAACTGGGAATACTTGGTAGACACTGAGAGGAGTCTTGGCCATTCCAATCATCTGCTCTGTTATTCTCTCAATTCAACAAAAACAGGTTACTCTTCAACTTAATTTAGAAAGTAGTGTAATAGTGTGCACTGTATTTTGATGCTCTCAGACTTTGGCCAAGCCATTTAAATTATTTATCTCAGCGGTGAAATCTGATAATGAAGCTGTATATTTTATCATAAATGGTGTACATTTTTCACCTCCAACTGAAACTATTTCCATTATCTTTTTCATTATCCTTTTTAAAAAGATCATTACCACAATCATAGGTGGACTGGTTACGAGTGCTCTTCTCCTTCACCTAAAAAATTATTGCACCGAAATCCAGATTACATAAGTAAATTTGAATCAATGCTGTTATTTTTTTCAAGCTTGGAAAAATCCATTTCATATTTTTTTTGAGTATAAGTATTGGGTAAACATTATATTCATTGTGGGTAGGATGTGTTCATGCTTTGAAAAATGAATGGAAAAATTAATTTTATTTTTCATATATACTTGTATATATTTATTGTTTAACTGTATATATCATAAATTTTACCCTTTTAACCCTTTTTGAATGTACAGTTACTGTTCAGTGCATCAAGTACCTGCTCATTGTGCAACTATAGCCAACATCCAACCCAGAATGTTTTTTTTTTTTTTTAATTTTTTGTCTTCCCACACAGAATCTCTATACCCTACACAGGGAGGACCTCATGGGGTCATTCTTCCTCTCTCTTTTAACCAGAATAGTAATTCTTTCCCTTCTTTCTTTTTTATGAAAAAACAACAACTATGGTTCTTTTGTTTCTGTTCTGTCCTGGCAGGACCTGGACACTCTGTCTGCTAATTTCAGTGTTTACCCAACCTGTCAGCAAAGGAGACCTTTGCACTTGAGAAGAAGCTCTTTATGTGAGTAGATCTCTATTTTAGGAAGGAGCTTGATGTCTGTTGACTAAATTGGTGATATCCATAATTGGACCAAGGATCTGATTGGGAGAATATCAGTATTTTTCTTTTCTTTCATATGTTGATTTGTTTAAAGGACCAATACAAATCATATATACCTATCATGTACAATATGAGCTTTCAAAGTATGTGCAGAGATAACCAGTATTAACTGAAAAAAAAAAAATGAACAGGGTAGAAAGTCAAGTGTATGGGGCCTCCTGCCAAAGGAAGAGTGAGTTTTGGGGTGAGGTGTAGTCAGCAAATTCCAGTGCTGCAGAGAAAGCAAGTAATAAAGGAGCTGAAGTTATCTTTTTGTTTCTAGCAAATAACAAATCAAAATGACTCTGGCAAGAACATTTTGAGGAGCTAGGTAGAATTGTAGTGGTGGGTTAATCAGCAAATTAGCAGTAGTAGATAAAGCTGACAAAGAATTGAAGGTGTGCAGCCTTCAGTGGATTTAAGAATGGAATGAATCAAAGGAAAAGAAGAAAAGGTTCAGTTTTTCTCTTGAGATTTTCAAATATAAAGGAGATTTGCCCGTGCTTACATATGCACCAAGGATAGCAATCATCAGAGAGGGAAGGGATGAAGATACTGGTGGAAGAGTTTGAAAATACAGGAAATCCATGTGAAGAAGAGGAAAGATGAGGATTTAGTATCTGAAAGGGGGTATTGTTGAAAGACATTATCATTGAAGGAAGAAGTCTTTTTTCTTCTTTTTTTTACCATGAGAGGAGCAAAAGTAAAAGGAGAGGGATGGGATTGGAGCTCAGCGTTAGAGCACTCTCCTAGCACATGCAAGGCCCTGGCTTTGATCCTCAGTGCCACATAAAAATGAATAAATAAAATAAAGGTATTGTGTCCAGCTACAACTAAAAAATTAAAATTAAAAATAAATAAAGTAAAAGGAGTTTAGGAAACTGCACCTGCATGTAGGGCCTTGGAGAATAATAAAGCCACCTTTGTCACAATCATAAGTGGGGAGAAGAAAAGCCTCTGTTATCACTGAGATTAGCCCCTGACATTTTGCGCTTCAAGCAGAGCCCAGCTCAGAGGAGAAATATAGCCTCTGAGGAAAGTGAGGAGATGCAGACTCTGTTCCTGGAGGGGTGATGTGGGCCAGAGTGGGCAGCACAGGAGGAGTGCTGTCATGAGAGGATCCTGGCAAGAGCCTTGGGGGGCTGATGCCCCAGGGAGGCTACACCTGAAGTGGAGAATGACATGGGGGTGGAGGTCAGCCTATAACCCTTGGACATCTGCAGTGTCAGACCTGGTGGCAGCAGGAGTCTGCACAGCAGAGTCTCCCCTGGGCTGTGCCTTCCTGGAATAATCTGGGATGTATGGTATGTGTTTTTGTTCTGTAGACAAGAGTACATCAGTGGATACTACAGAGTGTCTTCTTACCTCTTTCGAAAACTGTTATCTGATTTTCTACCCAGGAGTTTGTTAACAATTATTCTATTTACTTGTACAGTATACTTCATGTTAGGTAAGTAACAAGACAAAGAGGATGTGTTTGTAGTCTGACAAATGAAAGGAAACCAATTTCTGTTTGTAAACATATTTATGGTTTCCAAAACGAAAGATCAAGTCATAAGCCAGGAGAGCAAGTATTCATTCCTCACTTTCTAAAATGGTAGTTCAGTTGTCAATACTGTTCTACACAAATTCTTTTATTTTTATTTGTTTACTTGTGTGTGTGTGTGCAGTACTGAGGATTGAACCTGGAGCCACTCACATGCTATATAAGTGGTCTACCACTGAGTTACATCTCCAGCCCTTTTTTACACTTCTATTTTGAGATAGGGTTTTGCTAATTTGCTCAGACTTGCCTTAAGCTTGGATTCCTCTTTTCTCCGTCAACCCAATTCCTGGGATAAGAGGTGTATGGCACTATACTTGACTCAACTGAACTTTCAAAGCTATAAATACATTTTATGTCAGTAAAATGCTGTGATTTATAAAAAAAAAACATGGAAAGAATCCCTTCATATTTGAGACTATGCTGGAGATAATGGAATATTTATTGCTTTTCAGTTTTTCTCTGTGTCTCTGTACATATACCTCTACATAAAGATAAAATATAAATGGAAAAACTATAAATAGATATTTGAGATACAAAGAGAGAGCTAAAAAATCAACATACACACACATACACATATGTGCACACACGCGCGCACACACACACATATTTATTCTCCCTCTCCTTTTCCCTATTTAAAGAAAGATGATGACTTTTGGGTTCAGGGATTTAACAGGAATACTTGTTTAATGGCCATAGACACATTCATTCGTGCATTATGCTCAGACTTCTTCCCAGGCTCATTCTGTAAGAATGTAAATGTATTTCTTTATCTCTCTCATGCACTCACATGCACACATACACACATCACAGAAATATCTATTTTTGACAATACACTGCAGAGGAAGAACCACTGAGAAAGTATAAACCTTACAGTTTAGAAATAAAAATTGTTTCATAAATAATTAATTATGTAATCTAACCCCTCCCCCACAGTCCTGATTGGTGTTCCTGCAGCAATTGCAACATTGTAAGACTGATGGTGAGCATTAACTCATTAGAATTCATAAGGTGGTTGAAGAAACTTCATTTGGCTCCAATCTGAATCAGAGTACTAGGATTTTTCTAGGGGGATTCAGGGTATGGATTCTTTCTCTTTCCTCCCCATATATTAAAACCATTGTGAGAAAAAAAAATATAGAATTGTGATCCTAGGTTTTTGTTTCTGACAAATGCAGTTATAGCAGACAGTGAGTAATGTAGAGATGTCTGGATGCATGGATGTGCTGTTGATGAGTTTCCATTAATAGGAGAAGGCAGTATAATTTGGCTAGATATGTTGCCTGTGTCCACCTCACCAATTCTAAATTGGTCAAAATTACACATAGGGAAACATCAGTGTTATATGGGAAAATGCTTTGGTAGAAAGTGTAATAAATCTGTATGGTAATGTTATGTAGTGGTGAACAATGCAATTAATGTCCCTGGGTATTTCGGTCTTGGATGACAACTTTTTATCTTGATATTATTTTTTTTTCAGAGTATTATACTGTCATTTGTGCACGCTCATACACACACACACACACACACACACAAAAGTGTCAAATACATGGGAACCTAGGCAGGTAGACTGACCCTTTCTTTTCTTTCAAAGGATTGAAATCAGGGGTGAAGGCTTTCTTCATAACAATGCTTACCATTTTGATGGTGGCTTATTCAACTGGTTCCCTGATCCTTGCTATTGGAGTTCACAGTATTTTTTTCACAGCAGCAATTCTGGGACTATACTTTCTATTGATGATGGTGAGTGTGAACTGTGATTGTCTGAGAGGGAATTTTTCCCCTTGTTCCTTCCCGCTCTTTCACCTGTCCTGTAAAACCTGCTTTGAGGATTCTGTGCATAGACCTAAGATGCTTTCAGGAGGCCATGGACTAAGATCCTGTTTATATTAGAGAATGTACCACTTTCCTCCTGGCACTTGTCTTGTTGTTTTTTTTCCTGGTGCTTAATGTGAACTATGTTAAACTTAATTAACATGTCCTTACTAACAGCTTTTAAATGAACATCTTGGTGACATTATAAAACCTTGATATATTGGAAATTCAAACACCAGAAGACAAATGATTAGGCACTTCCTTCATAAAAATAAGCTATTTGTCTGCCTTTCATGCTGGTATTGAGAACTGCCAGCTAGTTAAGAGCAGAGGTAGTTCAGTTGGGTTCATTACTCTCCAAGGTCAAAGTTAAGTTCCATGAGACGTTAACAGAGTTGTGCCACATGGGGAGTCTAACTTGAATGACTTTTGCATTTTGCAAAGGAGTATTTTAAAAACACTGGAAATCCCAAACTCATAGTACAAGGTCACCCTATTAATGGGTCCTTGATGCTTTTTATATCAATATTTTTCTGCTTACTTTTGCTTTTAGTGATTCCTTGGTTTTAATCTTTTATGCCTTAAATTTTGCACTTACAATGATGAATCAGCAGATAACTAGTTACCAACCTTTGCCACACAATGACATCAAATAGGAGTGGTTATCCTATTAATACACATGTCCTTTCTTCTACAGTAGGAGGAGTTGTCTTTCAAAGATACATGATTAGCATAAGCTCTTGCCAAAGTTTAATTCTTTCATGTATAAATTTGGCAAAAACCAATGTATATCACTGAGAAAGCAATGTCTTGTTTATAGTTTCTACATTGTCATAAAATAAAATATATGATTAATTATTATGTAAGGTTTTCTATGTAGAAATTTAAAAATCAGTCCCAGGATCACATTTTACTCAGAGATGCTGACTTATATACTAAGCAGTTGGTTAGGTCCAGTTTTAACACATGCAAACAAAACCACAACATTGTCATTGTTCCGAATATCCCAGGGTACCTCACGCCAGTTAGGACAAGCATTATATGCACCTCACAGCTGTCTCTTGTGTGTCTCTGGCAGTCTTTCCTGGCATCTTCATTGCCACACTGCTTCCTGGTAACTTTAAATGGAGGGATTGAACATGGTTCCTGCTGTATTTCACTACACTATGTTGTTCATCAGTTCTAGGGTTTGGGTTATCTAAAGCCTCCTTTCTGAGCTCCAGATGATTCCTAATGTAATGGATATATAGTGTCGACCCTTGTGAATAACAAATTACATGTTGTATGAAAGTAGAAAGGGGCATGTGATGCTTAGGATTGTTCTTAAACTGTCAGGTTCATTACTGGAGACATATGATGTAGTATAATTTCAATAGTCAGTAAAATCAGTTCTTCATGTCCATGGGATCCACATTCAAAGATCCAACCAACTGCAGATTAAAACTATGCAAAGCAAAAATTATGTCTACAATGAGTATGTGTGCTTATTTCTTTGTCATTTTGCTCTATTCATATGAACTATTTGCATAGTATTTATGTTGCATTAGGCATCAAGAAATATTAAAATGATTTTTAAAACACACTATGTTTTCATTTATACATAAAGAATGTATGTGGGTTACATGAAAATATTATGGCATTTTAAAAATAAGGGACTTGAGCATCTGCAGATTTTTGGTATCTGTGGACTAGATATCCTGGAACCAATACCTTGGGCTACCAAAGGATAACTGCATTTCTTGGTATTCTTTTATGTGCAGTTACTGAGAAATTAGAGGACTTAGTCTTGATAATTACAAATCTTCCAAATAAGTAGAAAGTATAATATAGATTATATTTCCTTAATATTCCAAATAAATAAATGTATAATACAGACTATAGGTATATTGTCCTTACTTTAATACATAAACTATCTTAGCTGTGTGGAGGTATAGATATGCAAGGGATGAAGGATGAAGTTTACTGTCTAGAATAAATTGAAGAAATTGTAAGAAAGAGTTGGTCCTAGTAGAAGTGTATAGAAAGTTCTAGAGTTCTTGGAGAGACTTATCTAGAATTTCTCGTAAAATCACTGGACTTGTTCCGATTCATGGTTTCATGGTTTTTGCTTTTTTTTTTTTTTAGATTTTGATAAGTTTTTCACTGGATTTTGGAAACTTTGCCCCTTGGCTGTCATGGATTCAGTACTTAATTATCCCTCACTATGGTTATATGGTAAGTTGTCCTCATCTGTCATAGGAAATGTATTCCCAAGCTGGATGCAACAAAAACAAAGCCTATCCATATTGCTTTGACCATGATCAGTGAAGGAGTCCTATCCAGGAGTTACCTTTCATGACTGAGAATCTCCTATTAGCCTCAGTTAGTACAAACTCCAGGAGTCACATGGGATTTTCCCCAATCACCTCATTGTTTGAGGAAGATGAAGGTTGTAGAGAAATTAGGGAAAGTAGAAGAGGAAAAAATAAGACCATAATACACTCTTAACTGTATTGGCTTTAGCAAGCCAATCAACTCCAAAGTGATTGTCCGTCCATGTATAACCAAATTTCTAACTCACATAATTACAACTAGTTTTGAGGAAAACATAATTATCATAAATCAACATTACCTTTGATCACCACTGTATTATTTTAGTTGTAGTGTTTATGGGACTATAAAATTGGGAAGAGATGAAGGAATGACTTCTCGGCCAATGGGAAGCAACATCTCAAGCTTAGGCCTCTTGATTTCCAGGGAAAATAAGGTATTTTGTGGGAAAAATACTGTGAATATGAGGCCTTGGCATGTTGTAAATAAAAAAATTAAGATTAGAATTCACATCATTGGGATAATTTCTGGGAAACTTTTGGAATCCAGGTCTGTTTCACTTCTGTTCCCCCTTGTTATAGGCTTTGCAGCATAATGAATTTTTGGGACAAAACTTCTGTCTAGGACTCAATACAACAAAAAGCAGTGGCTGTTCCACCTATGTGATGTAAGTTTGTGTTCAATGTCACAAAGGGTTTAATTACTCCTATGATGTGATTAAGAAAGGCCCCAAGGCTTAAAGCTGATTTGAGTCCTTTTAAGGCTAACAAAACTTCCTGATTCTAAGTTTTATCACTTGTAATATGAGTCCTTGTACAGTAATATATATGAACACCCATACAATTCCTGTATTGAACATAAAATTGTGTTTAAGTTTAATGTGGAGACATATTTGTTTTGAGCCTTCTGAAAGATTGTTTTGATGTTTTAGTTGTGGGATTAGTTCTTATTTTTTCAGAACTATTGATTTTGAAATTAATTGCTTTGACAGTTTAGTGAAGGATCATAGTCTCTGATCACTTGGATTCTGTGCTACCAGTGAGCCCATCTCTTGGATATTAGTAATAGCTCAAAGAGCAGCAGTAGCATAAAAGTGGTTAATGTTGCTTTGCTGAGATCCTGGCCTTTCTCTTTGTTCACACTTAGGGGAAATCAAAGCCTGCATAGTTGTGTGTGTGTTTGTGTGTGTATATGTCTATACATTGACTCAGTATACTCCTTATCAAAAGCTATATCCTCTAGAGAAAGAAATACATATTTCAGTTAGTTGACAAGAAAATCTATTTTTGCATAATGTCATTAAAACTGAAGTGCATATTTCAATTAATTTAGAAGATCTCATTTTTAATTTTTAATACTACTTTCGTTTTCTATGATTGCTGTTATCTTTGACTTTAATAGATAAATTATGAAGGGAAAAGAGAATCTGGCATGCTCAATCTCTCCTAGATTTTTCAAATGTATAGAATTAAGTCTTTGTAAAAACACAAACCCTATTGTTAATGATTGATAAAGCCTTGAATAAGAGTTTTCCTTAACCACTCTTTTTGTTTTGACCTGGGCATAGTCTTTGTGACAAAAAGTTAGTGCCAGGCTATTAGTCAGGATGAAATGGACAGGAAACATTAGACCACATAAGGAGAAGCTACCATAGGCTTCATGCTCACAGAAGACTCCTTCACATAAGAGAAAATAAGAAGCTCTTCTAATAGCACAGAGAGGTCAAGGATATTTTTGAAATGGCTAAATTCCAAGAGATGCACAAGAATGGCAGCAGGCAATAATTGTGACTGCACAAGGTGTTTTTTATTAAGAGCCACTTTTCTACCTTGTGGCAGGAATGCTCCATCTTGCTGTGTTCCAACTGCTACCTAAGTCTGATTCCTGGGTATCTTTCTGTATTGGAGTGTCTGTGATTATTATTACCATCATAGTGCAAGAGCTGACAGATCCTGACTGCCTAGAAGCATTTGTTTTCTCTATTTGTACTTGTAGAATTCTTGCTTGTGTTTTTTGGATAACTATTCTGTGGGTGAGCCAAACCAGAAGGAACTTCTGATGCTCTCAGTAAGGTGATAGGTGTCATCAGTTAAAACTGAGCTTTTACCCACTAGGAGTGGTGAAAAGTTCCTCCATCAATACTTCCTTTGAGAAGAGTAGTATTATAAATTTGAAATGGAATGAATCTGAGGAGACTAGAACTTGGTTCATTGTGTGACTCTGTAAACTTGGCCAAATTCATTAATCCTTATTAATGAATCCTCCTCTTTGAAATGTGTGTAATACCTATACCCCCTTGGGTTATTTTAGGAATTCCCTAACTTACTAGGTGCAAGGTTCTTAGCACAGTATCTAGAAAAATTTTAAGCACTCCATGATAGGTATTATATATGAAGTGATGATTTCATATGATTTGGTTACTTATTGGCTTCTAAGCAAGAAATAGTGAATATATTGAGTAAACCTTGACACATGCTACAAATGTAATCAGAAATTTTGTGTTGAATTTTAGATGTACTGGTGAAGAATACTTGACAGTCCAAGGCATTGATCCATCTCTGTGGAGCTTGTGGAAGAATCACCTGGCTTTGGCTTGTATAACTACTATCCTTCTCGCAATTACCTACCAAAAATTTTTACTTCTTAAAAATAGATTCTTAAACTCCCCTTTAATTTACCATGAATTACCCTAATATTAAAAAGGAACACTGTAATTTATTTCACCAATGCAGATATTTTTGCCTTTGTTCAGTTGCCTGCATACTGTTGTTCAGAAAAAAATATTTTTAATAGAAACTATTCACAAAAATCACAACAAACTGAATTACACATGAAAGAACCCAAGCCAAAACAACTGACCTGTTATATTAGCTCATCTCATCAAACAGTAAAGAAGTCCAGTCTAATTTATTGATCTGAAAAGGAGAATTAAATTAAATTAGAAAGTTAATAATGTCTCTAGTATGAGTTTTCTCACCGTCAAAATGCATGGGAGGTGAGTAGACCTCTAGTTTTAATAGATGATGAGTCCATGATCTGCCATTCTGTAATAAATAACAGATATATATTAATGCTGTATTAAACTATGAAATCTAAAATGTGTTGTAATAACCTGTTATTTCTAGGGGACAAAAATCTATGATGATATTAAAAAAAACATTTTGATGAGGTTATTGATGTTGTTGGAACTTAGTTATACTTCTCTAGTGAAATTGTAAAACCTCAGGAGTCTCAGCTGGGGGCTTTGGGTCATAGTTAGAATAGAGACCAAAGGTTTGGGGATGTAACTCCTGTGCCATTTCTGAGACACTCTACTGAGAAGTCACTTTACTTCCCTGGTTGAGTCAGTGGTATATGCATCAGATTCTCCTGAGAGCTCTGTTAAGACACAGATGCCTGACCCTGCTTGTCCCACCATAGCAACACATGCAGAGCCAACTCCCTGAAACACACCAGGGCTGGATTTGGTCATTTCGAAGGTCCTTTCAGCTCAGAAAACCTTTGGAATTAATGATTCAATGACTGTTATATCTGGGCCTACAGAGGATTCCCCTATATACCTCATTGATTTCCACATACTATCTTCATTCTACCAATAATGTCATATTCTTGTTACTATGTGAACATCAAGGCCAATGAATTTTGGGGGTTTTGACTACAATTCCAGCTTTTTATATAACTATGTTTTACTAAGTACAGACGTCCTTATTATGCAGAGAAATGCATATGTATACCTTGTGCTCAAAATATACCTGCCAGAAGAATGTATACTGAATGTATACTGAATGTATGCCGAATGCTGAATGCATACAGCACAAGTGGCTAATACCAATATTTCAATGAAATGCCCTTGTCTTTGTAATGCTAATATTATGTAATAAAATTCTATTAGTCACCTTAATTACATCTTGGGTGTATCTGTGCCCCAATAATATTAATATATCCTTTAGTTAGTACAAGAACCAGCAGTAGAGCTGGGAATGAAGCTTAGTTGTAGAGTATTTACACAGGATGCTCAAGGACCTGGGTTAAATCCCTAGAATCATTAAAAAAATCAGTTCATAAAAGAAAAAACCTATAGATGATTCATATAACAATTCTTTAGGAATTGCAAAATTGATGCCATTTTGACTTGTTACACTGGCAAAATACATTCTGTTTTAATCAGAGGATTTGTTTTCCTTCTAGAGACCAATTGAGATGCACCAAGTCCTGTCCAGATTTCTTATTGGCCATATAGGGTAGTTAAAAGGACTGTGGGTTGAGCATAATTTATTTTAGTCAATTCATGTTTGGTGTCTCTTATCTCTCGATAACAATTTGGAATTCATGTTTGGTGTCCCTTATCTCTCGATAACAATTTGGAAGCTGGCACTGTTTAGTGGTGACTATACAGAGAAGCTAAGGAAAATCAAAGGGAGAGTGTTTAGCATGCCTCCTTAATATTGGCTTTACAGCTCACATGTTTAATCTCTCGATAATAAAATGAAACTCCCTTACTATGTTTTATGGAAATCTACCCCATTAGATAAGGATATCAATTACATATTAAAAAATGGGAGGTATGAACACCAGGTAGTGGATAGGCAGCAGTTGTCTAAACTGAAGCATAAGTGTTGACAGTTGAACCCTTACTGTTTTTCCCATCACACCCATCAATAGCAGTTAACTTGCCCAAGATTTTGTCAGGAATACAATAGATCAATGCATATTCAGCTTCCACATCCACCAATACTGTTAATTGAAATGTTTTTGTAGACCAATGTACTGCTAATTTTATATATGGCCTCCAGTCTAGATACACAATTCAGATGCGTGAACCTTGACCCCCAACTTACTCATCCTTTAAGCAAACAGCCAAAAATTCATCAGGCAAGTTCATGGTGCTTTTATTATACCTCTTTTTTTAATTTTATTATTTTTTTAAAGAGAGAAAGAGAATTTTTTTTAATATTTATTTTTTAGTTTTCTGCGGACACAACATCTTTATCTTTATGTGGTGCTGAGGATCGAACCCTGCGCCCCTTGCATGCCAGGCGAGCATGCTACCGCTTCAGCCACATCCCCAGCACCTATTATACCTCTTAATAGCAGGAATTTGTCTTTGCCTCTTTTGGGAGCAGGAGTTAATTTATTATTCATGACTATCTCCTCTTTCTTTTCCTTCTTGGAAGATAAGGGTAATTGCTTCCATAATTGTACCAGAGTGGCATTAGGTTGCTTATCTATTTTCTTTTCCTCCACTCTTGTTTGTATTAATTCTACCCACACCTGTTCACAGGAGAATTGAAGGGGTCCTTCCCAATTTTAGATGGATTTTATGGGGCTCCATTTTCTGCTACAATCTTTCTATCTCTCCTAGATTAGCTATCATTTGTGTGATAAATATGAGAGACTGCATTCCCACTATGTGACAGATGGATTTCTTCAGATGATTTATGAGTACATTTATTTACTATATAATGAAGATTCCCACCTACATATTGGAGAAAAGGGAAATGTCCAGTTTCGGTCCCCTTTACCCAAATAATCACATTCCTTGAAGCTCTTTTTTATCTCACCATCATGAACAACAAGCCTTCCTAGGCACTGACCAATAATTACCCCAATGACATGTAATTGTGCCTTATAACTATAGAGTGGTGTATTTAGTGATATTTCTCCACAAGTTCATAGAATCATCATCACAGTGGGATTAGGATCTATTTTTTTTGCCATGGTATCCTCAGCATCTACCACATCTCACACTGTATGATATAAGTATAGTATACATTATATATTATAATATGTAGTATACACAATATATATTATTTATGGAAATATAATGGTGGAGTATCTATTTGAACATTAGGGCTATCTTATTCTGAAGGACTAATAAATCTTTATCAATTAAGGGAGAATCTTAATATTCTATAGCAGATATGAGAACAGAACATAGAATACATATAAGTTCCTGGCCAAAGGCTCCATTTTCAGGACTGATAATTTCAGTTGGAATGTTGTCCAACTTCTCTTTCCCAACAGAGGCATCTAACATTCTATATTGGCTTCCAAATTGATAATTGATGCATACACATGTCTCTGCTGAAATGGTTAAAGGGTGGGTCATCTGAGCAGACTTTTAATAGCAGACAGGGTCTGAGACAGGCTTTCAAAATGGTGGCAAGATGAAGCTTGCCTACTTACTCCCCATTCAATAATGCAAGTGTCACATAAGTGTCTCTGTACTAGGAGGTCTTTTCCTCTGTGTGTGGTGGTAGTCATTTCTATCTCAGGCATTTCACACCCCTGTGGGTTATTTTTAAATGGAGGATGGGATGAATGCACACCAGGCAGTCAGCACAGAAATATGAGCAACCCTACAGTTTGCTTCTCATTGGCTAAAAAATGATTTTGTATTGAGAGTAGCCTCTATATCTTATCTATTATCTATCATTCATCTATCCATCTATCAATTATATATCTATCATTTATCTTTATGTGAGGACTTCAAGAAAAGCAATCTCTTGTGCAGTAGTATAAAATTATTTTAATATAAAAAACAAGGTCTTATTTTCATGTTGAGATATTTGATCTGATAAAACGATTGAATAACATGGAAGGTTCTGCGTATTAAGGCACAACATTCAAATAAGACCTAATTTGAGCAGTTCAAGTCACCACAGTTATGTTCCTCATGTAGGTGACTGATAAACTGAAAACTAGACGGCCAGGGTCAACTGAAGGATCCACTGAAGGACTCTCAGTTCCTGGATTGTGGCTTTTTAGGATACATTCCCGTGTTCCCAAGTCCTAATACTAACAATGTAACAGGGTAACAAAGAATTAAACTTCCCCTAGTGTTTCTTTAAAATGTAAAAGGGAGAGTACATTTCAGAGGGTTAAAAATTAGCTATAGATAGGCTTGTTGGCACATGCATATAATCCCAGTTACTCAGGAAGCTAAGGAAGGAGGATCAAAAGTTTGAGGAAAGCATGAGAAATTTAGCAAATCCTGTCAAATAAATAAATAAATAAGGTAGGGGTTGTGGCTTGGAGGTAGAATGCCTAAGGGTCCAATCCCCAGTACAGAGAAAATAAACAAAGTTTTATGCTAGCGAGTGACTGTGAAGGTGCTGACATTAAAGTTAAAAAAAGCATGTGAGAATATTCTATTATTGAGATAAAGTACTATTTGGGGTAATTATAAATTTGTACTTGCTCTAATTTTTTTCATTGATTAAACACACTTAAATGGATAAATTAAAGACCATAAAGATGATATTTGCTTAAGGTCTGCAATGGAAAATAACATGAATTTTCTAAAATCAATTTTGTCTGCTCTTTGCCATGATGGGAAGTAAAGTGTGAGGAAAAAAAGATGCTCATTTACAAACATGGAGCCTATATCACCACACTATAAACAATAGTGTACATACTAAAGAATGAAGTACAAAGGTAGTAAAATACAGTGTTTCTGAAACTTTATTAACTTCCTAAACTCTGCCAAGTTGATATACCAAAATGATGCAGAACTGAGAGAAGATATAAAAACAAAGCAAAACATCAGAATACAATACTGAAGAATACCCAGCTGTTAATGTAACATTTCTTAAAGATGATTTCACATTTCAGGCAGTTGTGGCAGTTGTGGAGAGCTGCCAAATAATAAAAATGTCAATATCATTGAAAAAGTCTTGCTACTTATATCAGCAATTGAAGTCTTCTGGAAGGATAATATGTTTTCATTCTACCTGTTATTTCCCTTCAATTAATATGAAAAATAATTATTATTAATTGATGTGGCTCTGTGAATGCATGTACAATCTGGGTAAAACATGATAACTCAACTTTTTACAATGGTTACTCTGGATCTGAAAATTTAAATTTCTTAAAATAAAAACAAAAATTTTTAAAGAATTACCAGAATTGCATATGTTCAAAAATCTAATATTTTCATTCACTCAAAGTGAGATCAAAGTGGATTTGTATTTCCAGGGTCAGGGTTTCATAAATCATTTCAATTTCTGACTTTTATCAAACAGTAAATAACTAGACAAAACTCTGCCCAGATACACAAAAAGCCCTATCAATCAATTATCATAGGAGTCCTCTCCTTTACTAACTACTAACTCCTTCATACATGGGACAGAAATCTGATGCTGGCTAGTTTTCTTTTGTTCTGTTTTGTCTTTTTGCATGTATGAGAACTTAGAAAAAAAGATAAAAGAAGTTCTAAGTTTTGTCTAAAATATTAGAAACATCTTTTCTCTTATTAAATAAGTTTAAGTTCTAAGTATATGAGAACAATTTTCAACAGGAATGAAACTATACAGGGATGTCTTTTCAGAGACTCCAGTCCAAACTAGGTGCTAAAAAGACCTTGGTCTATGGAATAGTGCTGGTTTTCTAGAGCTGTTTCATTATATCTCTTTTTTTTTTTACAATGTATCAATTTAATTTTTATTCAATCAAAAACTTTTTTTTTTGCTTTTTTTATTGTTGGTTGTTCAAAACATTACATGTTTCTTGATATATCATATTTCACACTTTGATTCAAGTGGGTTATGAGCTCCCATTTTTACCCCATATACAGATTGCAGAATCACATCAGTTACACATCCATTGATTTACATATTGCCATACTAGTGTCTGTTGTGTTCTGCTGCCTTTCCTATCCTCTACTATCCCCCCTCCCCTCCGCTCCCCTCCGCTCCCCTCTTCTCTCTCTACCCCCTCTACTGTCCTTCATTTCTCCCCCTTGTATTATTTTTCCCTTTCCCCTCACTTCCTCTTGTATGTACTATTGTATAGCCCTGAGGGTCTCCTTCCATTTCCATGCAATTTCCTTTCTCCCTCCCTTTCTCTCCCACCTCTCATCCCTGTTTAATGTTAATCTTCTTCTCATGCTCTTCGACCCTACTCTGTTCTTAGTTACTCTCCTTATATCAAAGAAGACATTTGGCATTTGTTTTTTAGGGATTGGCTAGCTTCACTTAGCATAATCTGCTCTAATGCCATCCATTTCCCTGTAAATTCTATGATTTT
>NW_026000349.1:605364-616508 GCF_001458135.2 Marmota marmota marmota | reverse complement strand
CCGCAGGCGAATGGCAGCCTGAAATTACCTGTTCTATGGCTGAATGAGCTGCGGTCAGTTGAAAACAGGGATGGTGACACCAGCTCTCCAAGATGGTGGCCGCTGGCCTCCTCTGTGGTCTGACCGGTGTGGAGAACCAAATTGGACCGCTTCCTTCCCCCATCTTGAACCCAGAATTCAGCACTGAGTACGGTGCTTGCACGGCTGGCAGAAACTGCAGCACTGTATCCCTGCGTCGCTATCTCCTCGTTTCCCAGCGCGCGCTGCAGACTCTAGCCGTGGGGCGATTTGCTGAATAAGCAGTGTTACCCTCCATGTGACAAATCTCTTGCGTTTGAGTCCCCGTAGCCAATCCTCGTGCGATGGAAATCCTTCCTCCAGATTCCGGAGCACCCCACTATTGCTGAAAATTCCTAACAAGATAGCCTTTAGCCATCCTGACTCGTCATTCTCCCACTCAGTGACGCGGCACACGGGGGCATTGCACTCCCCTTGCCGCCATCTTAAGGTCCTCTGATCATTATATCTCAATGTACGAGGGCAGGTAGCATAGACATCAACATTTAATAATGGATTGACTTCTTTGCATTTGTGGGTCCCATTTTGAGTGACAATTTTTAACATTTCATAGTGACCAAGTGGCAACCATGAATATTTCTTCATCCTTGAAAAGGACGTGATCTCACATTAAATATTTTCTTCTTAATTATATAAACACTGAAGTCAGCAACCTGAGCATAGAAGGTGTGGAATATTAACTGGGCATATCTTTGCCACCTCTAGACAGTCATGGCAGACTCATGGTCATGTTAAAATTGGAATTTGAAGAACTGTAAAGAGGGAAGACATAAAAAAAAAAAGATTGGAAAAGCCCAGTGGTATATACATATAATGCTATATTTTTCAGCCATAAAAAGGAGTGAAATTTTAATATAAGAATGAGTCTGGAATCATGCCAGAGAGAGATCAAAGATGGTGGATTAGAAGAGGGTTGCACGTTTTAGTTGCTCCATAGCTTGGGATTCAAGAAGCAGGAGTTCTGCTCCTCACAAAGCTCTGTGACAAAAGGAATTCACTGAAATTTGATACTGGAAAGTCAGAGAATCATAAAAATCCAGAAATTTGGTTTCTTGTAACAGAGGACAAGAATGCGTGCATTAGAGCCAAAGCAGTGGTGGCAGCAGCAGGAGTTCCCCACAGAGTGGAGGGAAAACACAAACAGAAAGAAAGAAGTGAGGCACACAAATTCAGCATGAGAAAACCTGTGGAACACAAAAGCAGTATGAACTTAGCCAAACTCCCATAGCTGGTGTTTAAAAGTGCTCTGTGTTTCTCAACTGGAAGAGCTGAGGCAGGCAGCCATCTTGAAGATGTCATGTTGCAGCATGCTGCCACAGGAACCCAGGTCATAGCAAATATTGCAATACTGTGCTGGCAAGGACCTACAGTGTGGCCTAGGGTGTTTCCATTAGAGTGGGATTGAAACAGACCTAGAGAAGATTATTCCCAAGGGGACTCAGGTTAGGGATATGGAGGGGAATGTGGCTCATTTTCCCTCTGAATCCGGCTGGTTTATGTAACCAGCTGAAGAGAGTTGGGAAGCTAAACAGGCAGGCATGATTACAATAGGATCTGAGCCTGGGAAGGCCATGTTCATGGGTGGTGAAGTCTGTAAGAGTTGTAGAAATTTGGTTATCTCATCCTGTGAGTGGAGTTCTCAAGAGGCCTCTGAGATTGAGACACTCAGCAGAGATAGAAATCTGCTTGGTCCTAGGAGATAGCACCTGACAAAATTTCAAAGGTCTGATCAGAGCTTAACCCCAACTGTTGGAAATTCCCACTTAGAAATTTGCATCAGCTCCACCCTAGGTGTACATCAATCTAGTCTGTCTGGACTACACCCCTGTGGACAGTACTTCACATTCTATTCTGATTTATACTGGAGAGAAGGGAAGCTAAGAACTATTTCAAACAGCTTCAGTTCCAGGCTGCTCTAGTTGGCAACCTGGTTATCTGTTTCCTTGTTTTGATTAGCCAAATTAATCAAAACAAGGAAAGAGAATATCCAAATTAATAAAATGAGAGAAGAAAACTGAGATATTACCACAGATATCTCTGAAATTCAGAGGATTATTAAATAGTATTTTGGAAACACATACTCCACTAAATTGGAGAATCTAGATGATATTGATAAATTCCTAGACACATAGGACCTACCACAATTTTTGTATCCTACTAGGACGATATAAAAAATCCTAAACAGACCAATCTCAAGCAAAACTATTGAAGTAGTAATAGAAACGTCCAGGAGCAGATGGATTCTTAGCTGAATTCTACCAGTCTTTTAAAGAACTCATGTCAATTCTTCTTGAATGATTCCATAACATAGAAAGATAAAGAAGGCCCCCAAATTCACTCTTTGAAGCCATATCACCTGATGCCAAAAACAGGTAAAGATGTTACAAGGAAAGTACAGATTAATATCCCTATTGAACATTGGTACTAAAAATCTTTAATACAATATTAGCAAACTGTTTTCAGAAACATATTCAGAAGATAATACACCACAATCAAGTGGGTTTCACCCTAAGGATGCAAGTATTGTTCAACATGTGAAAATCAATAAATACAATTTATCAAATAAATAGAATTAAGGACAAAAGTAATATGATCATCTCAATAAATGTAGAAAAAGAGTTTAACTAAATGTAGTTATGCATTTATGTTAAGAAATCTGAAGAAACTAGGGATAGAAATAGCTTAGCTCAACATCATAAACTTGTGTATGAGAAACTCAAAGCACATATTGAGACGATTATGTGATTTTTGTCCTTAATTATATACATATTTAAAAATATTTTTATTTATAAATGATTTTTCTATCTATTTGTTTATATGCAGTGCTGAGGATCAAACCCAGGGCCTCACATCAGCCAGGCAAGCATTCTACCACTGAAGCACAACTCCAGCTGCTTAATTAAATTTTTGTGATGAATTAAATTTATTGATTTGCATAAGTTAAACCATCTTTGAATCATTGGAATGAAACCAACTTTGTCTTGATGTAAAATCTTAATGTGCTGTTGAATGCAATTTATATTATTTGATTAGATTTTGCATCAGTTTTCCCCAAGGACATTGGTTTGTAGATTTCCTTCCTGGACATGTCCTGTGGTTTATGAATCAGAGTGTACTAGAATGAATTTGGAAGTGTTGCACCCCTTCTACTTCATGGAATAGTTTGAGGAGCATTGGCAGTAGTACTTCCTTAAAATACTGGTAGAATTTTCAGAGAATTCCTGTCATCCTGGCCTTCTCTGTGTTGGAAGTCTTTATATTATTATTTCAATTACATTACTTGCTTTTGTTCTGTCTGCATTTTTTATATCCTCTAAGTGCAGTTTTTTTTGGGGGGAGGTATATATCTACAAATATACCTATTTCTTCTACATTTTCCAATTTATTGATTTAAAGATTTTCAAAATATTACTTAATAATCTTCTGGATTTCCAAGATGTCTGAGTGATATCTCTTTTCTTTCATTTTATAAATTTGGGTCTTGTCTTTCTTTTGGTTAGTTTGATTAAGGGTTTATTAGTCTGGTTTATCTTTTCAGAAAATTAACCATTCATTTCATTGATTCTTTGTATCTTCTTTATTCTCTAGTATATTAATTTTGACTCTGATCTTAATTATTTTATCAATTCTACTCATTTTGTAATTTGTTTATTCTTGGTTTTGTATATCTTGTGATGCATTATTAGGTTGTTTATTTGGGACATTTATGATTATTTTATGTGGACACACATGGCTATAAACTTTCCTATTAGAATAGTCTTCATAGTGTCCCAAAGATTCTGATATGATCTATTTCTTCTTGGGCTATTCACCCCTTAGAGTTGGCAAGTGCTTGGGATATTAAACCCTTCCTTCTTTTGTGTTGCTTACCCAGTGGCTGGCAGGAGTGTTGGGAACAGAAATTGACTGAAATGGCTGTCAGCTTCATTGTTTACCAGCATGAGGTAGGATACAATTGGAAGTACTCTCTATTGGAGTTCTGTCTGGACATATTAGATTGATTACAATTGTAGGGCAGGGTTGCTGCAGAGTTAGACGTAAATAGGAAGTTCCAATGACTGACATCTAGGATCTTTGGTACTTTGTTGGCTGTTTTCTACTCCACAGAAATTAGATCAACACATCTCTAGGGGTGGGCACAGGTTGATTTCTGCTGGTTATCTAAATTTCAGGGGCTTCCCAAAATTTCAGCACATAATATTGGCTAACCAGTTTCCTTGGTTGAAAGAGGAAAGGCAGGTCTTGTACATTTTACCACCCATAAATATCCAAGTCTCCCTGAATGTAGTCCTGTCCATCTGTTCAGTTTCCCAACCCTCTCCAGATGGTTGTGCAAGCACCAGCCATAAAGGGAAAGAGAGTTTCACTCCCCTCTGAATCCCTGACCTGAATTTCCCTGTATGCAATCATCTCTGTTTTAATCACATTCAGGCCACATAGTTATGTGCTAGCTGGCACACTGAGACAATATTTGCTATGATCTCCCAGGTTTCCCACAGCATGATCCAGCATGAGCCCCACAAGACTGCTCTCTGCTTCAGCTTTCTGCTCACAAGTTGAGAAACATGGACAACATTTCACATACTGTGCCACCTCTAAATCAGCTAAGCTCAGACTGCCTTTCTGTTCTACAGGTGTTCCCATGCCAATTGGTCCACTGTGTTTCTCTCTTGCTCCATTTGTGTTATCCTTTCCCTGCTTTAGTGCCCTGGTGCTACTGTCACAATCTAAAAAGGAACAAGCATTCTTTATTTTGTTTTATTTATTTTTAAAATTTATATGCGACAGCGGAATGCATTACAATTCTTATTACACATATAGAGCACAATTTTTCACATCTCGGGTTGTATACAAATATATTCACACCAATTCTTGTCTTCATACATGAACTTTGGATAATAATTCTTTCTTAATATACTAGACATTGGAGGTATGTTTACCAAAGAGCACACACACACAAAACCCAGAGAAATCCTTCAAATATGAATATGTGTCAATATAAATTTAAAATCACAAATATACATCTGAGAAATAGGGATTTTAAACCAGAAAAATATTGCCTCTCCAATTCAAACTTTATATAACTATACTTTATCTGGAGATTCCCTAACAAACTAAAAGTGGAAACACCATATGTGCTAGCAACCTCACTAAAATGTATAGGAAATGAAACTAGCGTATTCAAAAGATCTCTGCACTCCCATGTTTATTGCAGCACTATTCAAAATAGACAAAATACATTATCAATCATAGTGCATCAACTGATTCATGGAGGGTGAAAACATGATATATAAGTATATAGTAAATCAAGCTCTCAATGAGTCTCAAGGTGATCCTCCTGACACTGTTGTCCCTGGTAGGGCATGAAAGGGAGAATCACCTTCTAAGCTTTGCTGAAATTATGCTGTCAGATATCATATATCCTTTTCTTGGTAACCAAGACATCCAAACCCCACATTTGTTAATAGCAGTAAATATCTATCTTACATGCCACTTGTGTAATATATCAGGAGGATTAGGGATAATTTTCAGATACCCTAGTAATATGCCCTCAAAAATCAAAGTTGACAGGACAAGAACAGTCATCTTCTAGAGCTACATGACCTGCCATACCTAGAACTGTATTGGACTCTAGTTAAGGGTGTAGAATTCTAACATTCATATTCATGGAACAGGTATTGAACATGAAGATTAACAAGAGCCTAATTATTCTTCCAGAAAAGGAGCTCATAATGTCCCCAGGGAACAAGCTGTCTGAGCAGTTCCAATATAGAGATGGACACAGATATGATACAGTCTGCAGAGGCCGTCTGTGGATTCTGAGCCAATTGATGCGACCAAGCTAACATGAAAGTATAAGGGAGTGAAGTTTCCCAAAACACCTAAACAAGTTAATTGCTTTCACATTTATATTATATACACATTTAACTTCATACAAGATGCACATCCCTAAATCTAAAATTGTTCCAAAATCTGAAAGTCTTTGAGGGGCAGGTATGATACTACAAATGGAAATTTCCACACAATATAATTTTGTTTTATCCATGAAATCATCAAAATGTTGTACATTGATATTGTATAAATTACATCCATGCAAAGATTATATGAACTTGGGTCACATCCCCCGAATATCACAAGATATGTATGCAAACAGACCAACATCTAAAAAAGTCCAAAGTCTGAAACACTTCTAGTCTCAGGTATTTCTAATAAGGGATATTCAGTCTCTACTATCAAAAGAGATCACTTAGTTTCGTCTTTAGGTATCTCTGGAATATTTACAAAACGTGATACTATGCTAAGCCATGAAGAGAAAAACAGTATATCCATAAAATTAAAAATTACCTGGACAGGTGTTCTTATAATATCTTGTCCACTTGAAGACAGAGAGGCAAGGAGAGCACCAAGTGAAGACAGAGACAGGAAGAGTTCTACATGAAGACAGAGAATTTGTGTGATACAGCTCCATACCAAAGAGACCAAGAGTTGCTAGCAATCACTGGGAGTGACATGGAGGCAAGGAAGGATCCCTACAGTTTTAGAGGGAACATAACCCTACCTTCACTTTATTTGGACTTCTAGTCCCAGAACTTCAAGACAATTAATTTCTGTTGTTCTAAATTTAAAACAAACAAAAATAATAATGAAAGAAAAAGAAAAAAAAAATTGAGCACCCCCCCAAGTAGAAAACAAACCACAAATAACATAACCAAGAAGCATTTTAAAACCATGAATTCTGAAAATTAATTAACAAAAGGATAAACAAGCATAACATATAAACTTAAGCCATTAGAAATTAACTTTTTTCCCATGATTACCCATGGGCCAATAAGGAGATGAAATTGCTATAACATGTCGCTATACCAGATGTAGATAGTAGAACCAAGATGTCTTTGCCTCAAGTATCAGGCCTTAATGAAGCTGTCACTTTGCACAGGAAACATAAATTCTTTGCTTGTTCTGTGCTGGAATGTATTCTAACAAGTCTATGGTGGACATAAAATAAGGACACACTGAGTTGGCCACCATGGCCCTTACCAATGATCACAACTAGCTAGGAGGCTGAGGTAGGATTGCAATTCTAGGCCAGTGTAGGCAACTTAGCAAGTTCCTATCTCAAAATAAAATTTAAAGAGGGCTGAAAATGTTGCTCAGAGCTAGACAGCTTGCCTAGGATTCTCAAAGCCCTGAGTTCAATCCTTATTGCCTCAAAAGAAAAAATAAAGAAAATAGGACAAATATTAGCAGGAACTCTGTAAAACTGAAGTTCCACACATAAATCAAAGGATTAGTAGGTTTAAACTAATAATTTGATGTATTCCTCACCAACTTGCAGGAAAAGTTCTGTACATTAGTCAATGAGAAGTACTGGTGAAGAAGAGGGAGGTGTTCCATGTTGCCAACAGCAAGTGTCAGCCCTGCAGCATGCATGACAGCACCCCTTCCTCCCTCCCTATGAGGGCTTATTTCAACCAGCAGGGCTTCTTATCTTCTTATCTTCTTATCTTGGGACACTCTCCCAGAACCTGGGCTCTCAGGCCCCCTGATGCTTACTTACTGCTTCCTGGTAGAGGCACCACCCCTTCCTCTTTCGTTTTACTGTCTGGGCCTCCGGAGCCAGCTCTTGGGAGGCAGCCACCGGCGCCCCAGCCCTGAAGCCGGATCCCGGTATGGCGAAGCTGCATCCAAGCCACTTCCTCCCCACCCGCAGGACTGAGCTGGGCCACCCGCACCTTCCCAGGCACCTCCAGTGGTGAGTGCTGGACCCCAAGACAGCAGATTCACTGGGGACTACCAGGTCCTGTGAAGGTCTCTGCGGTGGCTGTGGGCGTTGTCCAGGATCTGCACAGACCACTTCCCCAGAACGCTGGGGGATGGGGAGCCCCTCAAACACCTACTGGACTTTACACTGGTAAAACCCCAAGTGAATACTTAAGGAGGCTGTCTGGGGAGCCAGAGGGAGACATGGCTCTGACGAAGTGTTAGGCTGGTTCCTTGAAAAAAACGAAAGGGGCTCTGTGTTTATTCACTTGTACCTGTTGCTGAGGAGCATTTGACCCTCTTTTAAGGGGAGGTGGGCCAGTCTCATTTCCCCACTCAGAATTTCTATGCTCTTAATTTTAAGGGGTCATATTTTTCATGGTGGTCCCAGACTGCAGGAAGGAGGCAGCCTGGAAAGGAGCCAGGGGTATTTGGGGAAAGCTCTTCAGGAATTCAACAGCACAGCAGAAAATGATTGGCATCATATTAAGAGGAAGCTGTTTCTTTGGATCTGTTTGAAAGATCCAGCTGACTCCTCTCAATGTTTGAGTCAAGACCTGTTAACTGCCCTGCCTCTGAGCACACACAACTTGGGCAAATTTGTTTGTCAGGAAAGTTGGTTTATATTGTGATTTGTTAAAAAATAGCAAGTCAGCTGCTCAAATGAGATGATGGGAGTTTTTGTTAACCAGAGTTCAGTCCTAGTCCAGAGGCCTGATGAAATGGGGGTGGGGTGGGGGGCAGTTAGCAAATCAGTTCTGTCCCTTGTCTCAAAATCAAATGAAAGAGTACTGGTGAAAAGCGGAAAGGAAGTTTAATCAGTATAGGTATACTGGGAAGTAGACAAGTGTTTCCAGACCCTGTATTTGGGGGCATTGATATGAACTTCTAGATTATTAAGACAAGGGGAACTACATAGAAGTATCCATAGTCAGGCAGCTTTTGTCAAACCATGGCATGAATGATCATTCTCACAATTGGTCTGGTGGGAACCTGTTGGAGATAAGAAAGCTGGTATTTCCTAGTTGTATGTGTATGTGTGTTTTGTGTGGTGTGTGCAGGGGTAGTTTCCACTCATCACAAGGGGTTTATTGGTCAGGTCTGTCATTTCCAGAATCCAAGGTGACTGAGAGTAAAGGAGACAGATGTAACATGGAACCAGAGATTCCAAGATTTTAATCCTTCTTTTACTTGCCAACTGGATATTCGTAGGCTCAAGTGGAGAGTCTTAAGTCCTTATTATATGTGCAGAACCTGGCAGTTTCATTTGAAAATGACTATGAAATACAGACTGACGATTCAGAATGGATTTTCAGAAAATGATGTGGTGGAGCAGTTGATTATAGTGGGTTTTTGCAGGTTGGTTAAGGTAAAATCCTTACCTGTCTCCAAGTGTGTGAAGATAAATGGAATTGATATTGAATGGACATAAATTTACTGAGCATAGGAGTTCCTAAAGGTGTAGGAGAATTTTGTTCACATATTTTAAAGGCATTGACTAATATATTGGGTCTTTTTTTTTTATTCACACGAAATGAAGTTTAACTCCAAGTTTGGGTGGTTTGTTAAAGAATTATTGAATTTCCTTTTGTAATTTTTCTGTGAGTGGTTAAGTTTTAATAATTAACTTTAAAAATTAACCAGCCTTTTACAATACATATAAAAATAATGCTAAAAATGTTCAAATATATGACCAAAAAAATTAAGTTGTAAATATATCAGCTTGTGTGTGTATCTATAATAGTACCTTGTTTTATTTTCTTACCTAATAATGGAAATGTAATTGCTGATTATTTTTTCAGAAATGTATAGAGATTCATAGTAACAAATGTATATTGGGCATCTTTATTCCAGGTCCTGGGTATTATACAGGAATTCTCTTAGGAAACACATTCTTTTTGAAACAAGGTGTATTAAATTACACAAGCATGCAAAATCTGTTTCTGCATTTATTGTCATTAAGCATCCTTGAAGCATTTGACATGAGCATAAATATGATGTTTACAAAATCATATACAACCTAGAGTAGAAAGCTGCCATGAGGGAGCACATTACAATGGACATGGGCTGACCCAAGGGCCCTCTGCACTTAATAAAGTTAGACCAAGGAGGCCATAATGAAAACAGAATGGTCTGTCACACAGTTTAGTGACAATAAAGGGGATAACATTGTGTCTTCAGAGAATCTTTACCTGGCATTTACTTTTGAGGGCTGTGTCTTTCGTGTGTGTCACACAAGGATGCAGAGGAGACTGAGGATTTGCAATGGAAGAGCCCTCTCAGTGTTTCCATAATGCATGCAACAGTGCATGTTCTAAGTGTACTTCTTGAAATGGCTTGTCATAGTTGTAAATATCATAGTTGTAATTTTGCTTGCTTTAAGTATTGTTTCTGAAGTCCTAGGCCAGAGGTCCAATGTGGTGGAGTCCCAGAAACTTAGGTCCAGCCACTAGTCTCTAAAAACTGGCAGAAAGAGTAATGTCAAAAAGCAGTAAAGGAATTTTAATCAATATAACTATACTGGAAAACAAAGGGGACCAGAGTTACCAGTTCTTTGTTTAGTGGTACTGATGTGATATTGTTTAGATAAGGGGGACCAGAAATAGGCATAGTGAAGCAGAGTCGGGAGGACAAGATCATTAGAGGAGAGAAGGTCAAGGGATGGGAATGACAAAGGTCTTTCATATGGATTCTGAAGTTGCTGTTGCCTCCAACATATTAAACTTTAAAATTGTGGTCTTGCCCTTAAATGCAGTCTGCCTGCTTCAACCTCCAACCTATGGCCAGTATTTCTTTAATGACTGATGCTGCTTCATTTTTCCCTCCTCTCCCACATCTCTAGTTACATGTAGATCAGACTCTTCCTATCATGCCCTGTGTTCCTTATCCTCTTTTATGTAATTCTCTTCAATTCAGAAAACTAAAGTTTATTAATTCTCTTCAATTCAGTAAACTATACTAGTTCTCTTCCATTGTCATTGTTTAAACTGTAGCTAAACTCAACTATTGAATGCTTAATGTTTTTTTCCCCTGTACTGGGGTCAAACTCATGGTCTCAAACATGCACTCTGCCACTATGCTACACCCCCACAGTCCCTTATTTTTCTTATAAGAGACAGAGTCTCACTGTACTACCAGTGCTACCTGGAATTCATGATGATCCTGCCTCAGCCTAATCATATAGCTAGGACTGTAGGTATGCACAACCACTTATGGCTTGAATTCTTAATTTTGATTTCTTTTTTCAGTTTTTGTTTTTAAGACTTGATCTGCTTAACTATTGGTTTAATTAATTTAATCATTTT
>NW_026000349.1:593911-601512 GCF_001458135.2 Marmota marmota marmota | reverse complement strand
GGGAACATATGTAAAGGCTGTTTTTGATTTCTTATAATTAACATAATCTAATAGTATCAAATAATTTTATATAGTTTTAGTTTTTATGATATTTTGAACATAACAGAAATCTAGAGAAGATGGTCTGATTACTATAATGATGTGATTTGGGGTAATTAATATAATAGTTATATATTATATGTACATTGTATTATTTATATATTATACATTATGTTTACTATGTATCTATTATTATGTTAATTATATGGAAATTAATATAATTACTAGTACTGTTCACCTTGATTTCTCAATTGTTAACATCTCTCATAATTATTATAACTCTGTCTTACGGAACCATTATATACAAATTTGTATGATATTTCACCCCAAAATACTTATATGCATTGGGAAAAAAGGACATTTGCCTACCTTACCACAAAGCCATTACCAACTAACAAAATGAAGAGTAACATCATATCCTCATATCACCAACTATGTCAAACCATATCTATCCACATTTCCCAAATTGTCTTCAGATGTCTTTTTAAAGCTCAGTTATTAAAAGTTCCCAATCAACGGCTATGAGTTAGGTTTGATTATTTCTCTTGGAGACTCTTCATTTGAGAATTGTTCCCTACTGCCTTTCTCCCCAGAACTATTCTAGTCCTCTCAGCACACACAATGATATTGACTGGTTGAAAAGTTTGAACCAGGTACCTGCGGACTATTCCACCTCCTGCTTTTATCTGAAATGATTAATTGGGAATTCTGTATTGAGTTAGGGTGTAGATGGTATCAATCTAGGAAATCTTATGGGAATTAAAAAGTGCTTATGTGGTATAGCAGAACGTGAGATCTCCTGGCTTCAAGTGTACTCTTTTCTTGTAAGTCCACTCAGGGACTTTTGTCAGAAGCAATGAAGTGTGTGTGTGTGGGGGGAAGGGGGGTTGTTGTTAGAAGACTAATAGAATACTCAAGGTGTTTTCCTTTTTCATCTCCTAGCTTTATGTCCTATTTTAGACTGTGGTTTCACTGTGTCAGGCCCATATCTTTTAGTTTTGTTACTCACTGTCTTTAAACCTTGACTTGGTGAGGAATATACAGAATGTTAAAAGTATGCGCTTCATATCAGGTCGAGCCACTTGGATCCTCTGCCCTTAGCCTCCAGGTACTTATCTCTTCAAATAGAGACCTCCTTCTCCTTTCAGGTGTCCATTTATTTCTTGTTCAGAATAATGAGGGTAATAGAGAAAGAGTATCTTGTAGGACTGAAGTTAATCCACCAAATGAAGTTAATTCACTATGGTGGTGACCATAGTGGTTCTTGTTGAATGTAATAATCTGTGTTTTAGGTTTTATCTAGAAGAGAGAAAAAAAGGACCAGTATAGCAATGGAGCTGATTACTGATCCTCCCATCTTGTTCTTGGATCGACCAACAACTGGTTTACATATAAGCACAGCAAATACTGTACTTTTGCTCCTGAAAAGGTAAATACTGTAGGAACATTGTTCTTTTATTTATTTACAATTGGATCACTTCTATGTACCAGGGGTTCAGGGTGCCAGGGTTTCAGAAGTGAAGAGCAGAATTCTTTCCTTTCTTCTTAAAGAGAAATAGTCAAGGAGCAAAGAAGTGTTATTAAGAAAAATGAATGAACAACTTGGGGAAGAATGGCCATGAAGGGAGTGAGGAATTGTTTTAAAAAACAGGATAGTCGTGGAGGACCACAAGTATGTGACGAGAGACCTGTGACAGAGTGAGTCCTGCTCTTTCTGTCAGCAGAGAGTTTTGGTTGGAAGGAGCAGCCAGTGGCCCTGAGGCACAGCATGCTTGATGCTTGATGTGTGTGGAGCATCAGAGAGGCCAGAGGGACAGAACCCCGTGCAGGTTGGCTGCTAGACTCTTATAACAAGACCACAGGCTAGGGGCTGAGTAACAGATACTACTTTTCTTCCAGCTCTAAAAGCTGGAATTTGAGATCAAGGTGTCTACAAGTTGTTTCTTCTTGGATCCTTCAATAGACACAGTCAGATGAGTCACCACTTAATGACCTTCTTTAATCTTAGTGACTTCTTTAAAGACTCTCCAGAGGTAGCCACATTCTGAGGTGCTGGGTGTTAGGACTTTAACATATCAGTTTTGGAGAGGCCACAATTCAGCCAATTAGAAATGATGTAAAGTAAAGTTGGGCTTGGGACAGATTACATAGACATCATTGGCCCCTGTGAGACATATTTTGTGCTGCTAAGGTCCAGGGACATTTTGAGAGTGTAAGCATTGACTGCACAATGAGGCCAAGGTGAATGAAGGACACCAAGAAATAGCTGCAGAAGTAGGCCCTGTCCTACTAGGATGCTGGTGGTCAGGTGGTAAGAAAAGCATGGGTTCTGGGTCTTTTTTGAAGGTGGAACCAACTGGATCAGCTTAGGAAATGGACTTGGCCTGTTATGAATCCTAAGTGGGGGCCTGGAAAAGTAGAACAATGGGAAAAAAAAGTCATTCATTTCTATCAAGAAAGGAGACTGGCAGGAATGTAATAGGAGAAATTTTTAAGATTAATTTTTGAACATCTTCTTTAAAATTATAAAAAATTATTTCAAACTGACAGGAAAGTTCCAAGAAAAGTTTAAAGAAAAAAAAAATTCCCAGTTCCCTCACCTGGATTCCCTAACTTCTATTTTACTGCTTTACTCCCCTCTTCTTCCATCTATGTTCCACCTGTGTTAAGTTTTTTTCTGACCTCATGCTCCATCTCTGGTAAATTCTCCCCAGTGTAAATTCCAAGAGGCAAGGACATTCCACTACACCAGCCTTCAGGTAAGGAAGTTGACAGTGGTGGCTTCACAACCATCCAGTGCTTAGACTCTAGTCACATGTCATCAGCTTCCCCTGCAGTGTCTGTTTCCTGCAGTGCCTTGGGATTCTTCACTGAAACATGTCTTTTCTGGCTTTCCTGTTTTGGTTGGTTTGATAATCTGTGTGAGTTCCACAGTCCTTTCCTGTCCGTCATGCCCTTGCAAGTCTTGGTGGATTTCATGGGGTGACCCTCTACCGGATCCATCCCTATGTTCCATGAGCAGATTCCAGTCTCATAGGTGGTGTGAACTTCCCTCATTTTATTATGTTGGGGTCTGTTGGGCTTCTCTGCTGGGAAAGTACTTTTCTTCTTTAGAGTAGATTAGTATTTTTTTTTTTCTGGGAAGATAATTGCCTATTATACCAAGATTGTGTTCCTCCTCAAGTCTCACCCACCAATTTTAGCGTAAGCTAATAACTCCTGTTCTTGTGGTAGTTGCCTAACAAGTAATTGTTGACATTTTATCTAAGGAAGAGTTTTTCCCCTGTTCATTTTCTGTGTGATGCAATGGGTTGGAATCTGCTTTTCTTCACTGTTTTAATGATTAAATTGATCCTGATTTGACTAGGGGATGGCTTTTCAATGGTCTGTGTGTTCTTTTGACCTCTCCCTGATCATTGTTCCATCATTTCTTTACTTTGTAGTCACTGTGATGTTTCATGTTTATGTTGCACTTTTCCTGAGTTAGCTATTTGTGGAAGGATGTGGTTTGTTCTGGTTTAATTAATATTAAGAAACCAAAATGTGGTTGCTATTGTGCTCACTGCTATTGGAGTGGCATTGCTTTTAGGTCTTCAGTAGGCGTACCTAGGCCTACTGTATGTGTTTATATAAAATATGGAAATATATTCTATTTTATTTGGAAACATTGGCCCTGCATGAATTTTATATGTGTGTATACAGATGTGTGTGTGTGTGTGTGTGTATGTGTGTATGTGTGTAGTGGGGTTTTTATTGTGTGTGTGGCAGGGTTCCTACCCATGGCCTCATGTTTGCTAAGTACTTACTCTACACCTGAGCAATATTTTCAGTCTTTCTCTCTCTCTCTCTCTCTCTCTCTCTCTCTCTGTCTCTCTCTGTCTCTCTCTGTCTCTCTCTCTGTGTATATATGTATATATATTATAAAAACATGTAAACATACTTCTGTAATTATTACTGTTTATGAGTATATATTTAGATACCCATGAGTTCATATTATTATTTTTATTTCCAGTCCAATATCTCTGTGTCATTTTTAGTTCTTTCCCTTTCAGCCTTTGCAAGTCACTTCAGACCATGAGAGATGTGACTCCTTTTATTTTAGTATATTCACTTACTTGGTCTGTCTATGATTTAATTGTTTAATGCAACCAGTCTGCCACTTGCTCTGGGCTATATCTTTGTCTCCTACCTCTGGAAACCTCTCTACTTCATACTTTAAGGTGCCTGACACACCACCTTCATGGTTTCCCCTAGTACTTACCTTGCTTTCTCTGATGGCCATACACTCGTAAGAAAGTTTCTGATAGGAGAGAAAAAACAGGACGATGCAAAGATGGCTGTTTGTTTAAATATCTTATGCTCTAGATGTCAACTTACGTATAAATGAAGATGCCAGGTTATGGGCCTGGAGTTCTGGTACCTTTATAGAACATACCCAGGAAACTTTTTTTATTATCTACAGCTCTGCTGACAGTCTTCATTAGACAATGATGAATTGATACAGAATATTGTAACTATGTCCTTTATATTTTTTTACTGGGTAGCATTCAAGCATCCTGCCTCTTTTAGAGATCAAGCCCTGCTATGCACAGTCATCACTTGGGGTCTGATTAAAATGTAGATTCTGTTTCTTTAAGTCTGAGGTGGAGCCCAGGATTTTCCCTAGGGGACTCTAAGAGGAGATACTGATACTAATGCCACTGCCCATCCAATCACACTTTGAGTAGCAGGGCTCTCGTACAATTCTGCTTCCTGCTTCTAGTTGTCTACCAGCTCAATGATGTCTACTGAATACAGTTCCAGTTTCTGAGAGAAGGACCAATCTTAGGCTTGTCATTCTCTTTTTGTAGTCTCTTTAGTTACCTTATTCATTTAATACCAAGTCACTGTCTCTCAGATATATATAAACACACCTCTTGCTTTGTAACACTGAGTTTCTTTGACCAGGAGTATCCTTTTCTTAGCTGAGTCCTGTTGGTCCATTTGATGTTCCACTTGTATCATCTTTAGCCTAGGTTGTTAGCCCTACAAGGAACCCTTAGCTATATCTATTCCACATTCTATTGAAATTTTTGGTCTTCTTGCCCAAATCTCTTTTGAGGCAGAGCACCTTTGGGCACTAAACTATACTAGGAACTAATCAAATTTGTAGATTGAAGTGGGTCTTCTAAAGTTTTGTTGTTGTTGTTGTTGCTCTCAGGATTGAACCTCAGTGTGCTCTACCACTGATTCTGTGACCTTCTTACTTCTTATTTTGGGACAGAGGTACACCAAGTGGCTTAGGCTAACTTCAGACTTGAAATCTTCCTGCCTCAACCTCCTGCCTAGCTGAGATTATAGTCACATACCACCACACCTGGCTCATAAACATTTTAAATATCTACTTTGAACATTTTTACCTTTATTTTTTGCATCCATAGTAATAACTCATGTGAAATGGCCTTTTAACACTATTTCTACCACAAATTAAACCAGAGACAGAATCATAGCCTTACTTCTTCATAATTGTGACTTAGTGGGTATTTGCTTAACTTTTAAGCTTTTCCTGTTAAAAGTTATGAAATTATAATATTGAAACTACCTTATTACAATAGTGTGAAAATTCAAATGAAGTAATTTCTAAAGCGTTTAGCAATCTCATAGTACATACTTCAGAATGTTCATTGTTTTATCAAGGTAGAAAAAAGGAAAACTAATCCTAAAGCGATAGAAGACAAATCATCAATGAGAATTATTTGTATGACTATTTTCTTTTTTTTTAAAGAGAGAGAGAAGAGAAAGAGAGAATTTTTTAGTATTTATTTTTCAGTTTTTGGTGAACACAACATCTTTATTTTGTTTTTATATGGTGCTGAGGTTCGAACCCAGAGCCCCATGCATGCCAGGCAAGCGTGTTATCTACTGCTTGAGCCACATCCCCAGCCCAGACTGTTGTCTTAATATTTACTCTATTACTACTTCTCAAACTTGATTATACTTGTAGGTTGCCTGGACAGCTTGTTAATAATATGGACTCCCTGTATCATCCTCCAAAATTCTAATTCAGTGTCTAGGAGGACTGTCCAGGCATCTGTATTTTTAATAAGCTTTATAGTAAATTCTAGACTGTCGATGTACCATCTTTTCAGAAGCCTAATGTTTTTATTTTTTATTTTTCTTGGTAAGAATCATCTTTTTTTAATTTATCTTGATTATGTATTTTAATTGCTGTTATGGTACTTATAAACACTGCAAAATTCTTCCAAGGAAAAAACTGACTATAAATGCTGCCAAGTTAAATCCTGTTTAGAACACAAAGAATATTAATAATGTATATGAACAATTCTTTCAAAACAAGCAAATAAAAAAATTCCCTTAGTTGTTATTATTAAAGATACAAAGCCCATAATAATTACTACTTTTTCATAATAATTACTAAGGTGCACAAAAATCTTGATTGTTTTTTTTTTTTTTGCATACCTGGGTATGAACCCCAGGGTCTTACATATGCTAGGAAAGCACTTTTGATGAGCTATATCTCCAGCCCATCATGCATTTTTTTTGAGTTGCAGTGTTGTTGAAATAATAAAGAATGATAACATGTTTAATTTTTAAATTGCATATTAAAGTTAATTTCTAAGAATTTAGTACTAATAAAAACATTGAATTAGGAATGAGGCTGTGGTTCAGCGATAGCACACTTGCCTGGCATAAATGAGACACTGGGTTAAATCATCAGCACCATGTATTAAAAAATAAAGGTCTATCAACAACTAAAAAAAGAAACCCAAAAGATACGTAAATAAAGGTATGGTGTCCAACTACAAGTAGAAAAATATAAAAAAAATATTGAATTTAGATTCCCCAGGTCATGTAGGTAACATAAGATTAGGTGATAAGACTATAAGAGAAAATGAAGTTGAACTTCGAACTCTTGTTTTAGTGGTAAGAATAAACTGTTTTATTAGGAAGGGCAAGGTTCAGATGTGTAATGATTCATTATCTTCCCTCTTTTGAATTAGGATTTCTGAGCAGGGACCAACAATCATCTTTACCATTAATCACCCTTGGTATTCCATCTTCAAGATCTTTGACAGCCTCACCTTATTGGCCTCAGGAAAACTATTGTACCAAGGTCCTGCACAGAAGGCTTTGGAATACTTTGCATCAGCAGGTTTGGTTGACTTTTTCATGCACTAGATCCTTCATTCTTGGAATTCTGGGAGAGAACAGAGGTATTGCTGGGAGTGCTATTTGATCTTTGTATAAATTTACCTCAGGTTCTACCACTCTAAAACATCCTTGGTCACTTTGTTGCCAAACATTTTTTTTCATATGGCAGCATATGTGTGTGAGAGTGTTTGTACTGGTCCTGTGGCTGTACTGCTTCCCAGTGATTGTGTGGGTTAGCTCTTCATTCCTATAACACATATCTGAGAAAAACTAATTACAAAAAGTATGATGGTTTTTGGCTTCAAGTTTTAGATGTTTCAGTCCAAAGTCTACTGGCTTCATTGCTTTGGGCCTGAGGTGAGGCAGAAAAATGGTGTAAGGATGTGGTGGAGGGAAGGGGGGGAGGGAGT
>NW_026000349.1:580336-590851 GCF_001458135.2 Marmota marmota marmota | reverse complement strand
TCTCTCTCTCTCTCTCTCTCTCTCTCTCTCTCTCTCTCTCTCCCTCTCCCCTCACACTCTCTAATAAAGAAAAAATTATCTCTCACTCTCTCTTTCCTCTCTTTCTCACTCTCTCTTTAAAAAAATAAAAATAAAAAAAAATACTCAAGCATGTATAGGTCTGGGGAGTCCAGAGGAGACAGGAATCAGACCACAGGCAAAGTTTAGATTATTTATGCCACTAGAAGTGGAAGAAAGAGTTCACGTGTACTGTACTGATCATTTTCTTTCCAGAATGCTACCCTGAAGGATTTGTTCCTCTTTGGAATTATGACAGATTGACAGGTGATAAATTTGAAATATGAATTTAATAGGTGGAAAAGCTATCTTGTTGTCATTAGTACTGCCATTCCAGTATTTCCTGGATCAACTCAGAGAATACAATGCATCGGGGCCTTCAAAACTTCCTTCCTGGACTTAGCCTTAGTTTTATGAAGGAGTATTGATAAACTCCAGGAAATTTAGAAAGCTTATTGAATTTTACTACTTATTGTAGATAATAACTAATGTAATATGTTCTAAAGAGTCCAGATTTGGTTGGATATGTATGTATGTATGTATGTATGTATGAAAATGAGGGAGAAGATGATAATTCTGCCTTCCCTAGTCTCACCTGTCTCACACTGTGTGAGTCCTCTTTACTTTCAAAGACCATTGGGTTGAGTTGTTGGAGTGCCTTCTTTTGCAGGTTATCCCTGTGAGCTGTACAACAGCCCTGCAGTCTTCTTTCTGGAGATCATTAATGGAGAATTGTCTGCTATGGTATTAAACAGAGAGGAAGAAGGGCGTGAAGGTACATCAGTCTCAGATTCACAGTTTTTGCCTAATCAATTTGGCTGAGGTTTTGTGATATGGAAAGATATTCTAACAGGGCTTTGTGAATTTGCATTTATGTTGTGTTCTGATACCAGTCAGCAGATAGGCTTTGTTACCTGTGAGTGCTATGGTTTTTTGTTTGTTTTATTTATGAGTGAGCATTTATATGCTACTTTTGATTTTATGGGGGGGTTTCCATTAAAAATAAATATGCTCATTGTTATAGTACTTATAAATGAGAAACAGTTTTTTATGCATTACCATGTAGAATAAAAGGACCAGATTTTTATATTAACATTATAACTCTGTATGAAGATATTTATTTTAATAGTTAGGTTCCAAGTTGGGAGGAAAAGGTCAGTGAGTTTGCTGTTATCTGTAATTACAATCATAGTAGTACCCAGCTCATTCACCTGTGTATTCCTAATGTGAAATGTGGTAATAAAGCTAGTAATTTTTATATTCAAGCTCTAAAATCAAATTGTTATTGAAGAAAGGAGTCATAGAAAAATGGATTAAATGACTTGTTGTCTGATAGTAGTGTTTTTGTTCTTTATTCATTTTTATTTGAAAGTCAGGGAGACTGAAGAGCTCTCCAAGGGGAAAATACCAGTCATAGAAACATTAGTTGAGTTTTACCTCAACTCCTCCATCCACAGAGAAACGAAAGCTGAGTTAGACCAACTCTAAGGTGGTCAGAAGAAGAGGAGCTCAGCCTTCAAGGAGACCACCTATATCACTCCTTCTATCATCAGCTCAGATGGATTGTCTGGCATTTTCTCAAGAACTTGCTGAGTGATCCTGAAGAAAACATATTTCAGGTGACCTGAGACTCTTTTAATTATGCTGTGAAATACCCGTGTAGAATTAACATGGTTTTGATATGATCTACATCAGGAATTGGTTTATTCTCTTCCATTCACTTATTATCCTTGCTTCATTTGGTATGTAATCATGGCCAATAGAACAACAACAACAAAAAATCACAAGTTTTAGTTATGGGAAAGTTTCTTAGTGATTCTTGGATTACCTCACCCAGAATTTTTGTTGATTTAGACAAATTATAATGGGTAATATTGAGTAGAAAAAAAATTTCCTAAAAAAAAAAATAAAGACAATGTGTCTCAGATATGTATGGGTATTGCATAGCTGTCCACTTTCATTTGCAGAATCATTCACAAGATCATGTGTTGGATTTTGGGAACTCAGAAAGCAGTACACAAAATGAGTAAAAATAAACATTTCTGTTCTCACGCAATTCATTTGTTATGAGGGTAGAGACATGATAATTGATATATCAGATTGCAGAAAGGTCTATACAGAAAATTTAAGCACTGATGGAGGGAGAAGAGGGATGGGAGACAAAAGGCAGTAGGGGCAAGAGGGTTGTTTTGCCCTTGAAATGAGGCAGTGAGAGAACTTGATGTTACTGAATACAGTTGAGGGTTGTCTAGGCTGACCATTGTCTGGGCTGCCCACTGTCTGGTGGAGGATCCTGTATGCAAAGTGCTGTTCCTTATAATTCACCTTTCTTATTGAGAGATTTTAAACTTTAGAAAGCACTAGATACCTCAACGAGTTTGCATTTTATGCACAGATAGTAACCAGACTTAAAAAGGCTATTCACTGTCAGGTTATCCCTCTTAACTAGGATGATATAATGTAATTTTCTTCTTTGGCTAGCCCTGTGGTCATTGTTGATTATCACTTTTGAAGGTTTTTCTGTTTTTAACCCCTGTGTCATACAGAGCTTTTCTAACTTCCAGTTCATTTTCTGTCATTTGTAAGGAAATCAGTTTAGCTGATTGTTTGGGGTTGAACACCAAGCCTGGAGACACTAGGCCTCTGTCTGCATCTTAAGGAGGCCTAGGACCAAATGCACATTATCAGTCATTGAGTTTCAGTTGAGTACTGAAAGATGGCTCTAATGAAGTACTACTGACTATTTAACATTAACCATCATAATTTTCATATTTAATTATTGCCTGCATCTGTATTTGAGTCAGATTGTCAATTTCTGCAAATGTTTGTTGTGCTTTTGATCTGTCATTTTTCTCAGACCATGGACAATTTTATGTCCTACCAATCAAGGGTAAAGTTTTACTGTTTCAGAGCAAATTTGATGTCATTTGGAAGCATGTCAGATGACTTACATCTATCAACCTGCATTAAATATTTTTGAACAATGTGATGTAATCCATTCATTATTTCATATGATTTATGTATTATGTTTCTTACTTGCTTCTCAAAGTAGTAGTTCTGGATAGAGTATGATTAGGACATAGCTACTTGCAAATACACCAGGATTGTGCATTTGGTCCTAGGTGTCCTTAAGATGCAAACAGAAGCCCAGTGCCTCCAGGCTTGGTGTTCAGCCTTCTGGTCTCATCAGTGAACTCAGTTCTGCAAAAGAAAGTCCAGCAATATTCAGAGAATAGTAGTCTATAGAATAAGGGGAGAACTCTTAGAGATCCCTGAGCTTAGTGGGACAAATCTCAACAGTTTTCTAAATGCTGGAATGTTTGTGTAGGAAGAGGCAAACTCTTTTGTGGGAAGCGCCAAATAGTTAATATTTTAGGCTTTTCAGGTCCATGTAGTCCTTGTCTCAGGTAGTTACCTCTCACATTAGAGTGAAAGCAGCCTTAGGTCATACATAAAAAATGAACCTGGCTATGTTCTCCTAAAACTTTGATTCATGGATCGTGAATTTCATATAAATCTTATATCAAAAGACATAGTATTTTTATGATTTAACTTTATAAAACTGTTATTAGATTGTGGGCAGAAGAAAAAACAGTAGCTGGCCTCATTTGACCTGTGGAGCATAGTTTAATGATCCTTGTGGTTTAGGATTCTTAAACTGGAGTGTTCTTTTTGCCTAAGTTTTGAAGATAGATTTGTTAAAATATTAAGATAGATTTGTTTTATGGCTTCCTTCTTATAAGATCCTATGTGTTACCTGATAGCTATGTTTTGATTTAAACTAGTTATTTACACGATTCAGACTTGACCTCTAGCCACCAGTTGTATTTGGAAGTTCTTAGAATAAATGAATTATCTATATAAAATTATTTAGAGTTTATTCATTGTGCTAAAGTTTTCCTGATTAAATCAATTTGGAAGACATTGTTATCAATCTGTCTGAGAATCATTGTTTCTATTAACATATTGAACATCTATAGATTTTTTTTTTTTTTAGTTAAAGCTATAGACATCCCTCAGAGCACATCCTTGATAAATGTTGGTTCAACATATTTGAACAAAGACTGAGTAACATTTTGGAAGAACTCCTTTTTCATCTTTGTGTTTAAAACAAACCAGATGCACAAAGCTCATATATATGGCCATTATCACTACTAATGCTTAGTTTTCTTTTTTTTTTAATGTAAGACAGAATAATATGTGTAACCTCATAAAAGTATGCATGATATTGTCATGCAATTCTTTGTTTTGTTAAATGTTTGAAAGCTGACTGATAATTGTAGAATTTTGACAACTATAGGAAACATCCTAGTACTTATTGGTAGTATAAGATGTCAAGTTGGAATGAAAATAAACTAAGAATATGGAGTGTTGAAACTGAAAGATTGAATATTCTTAAAAGTTATACTGTATGAAAGTAAAGACTCTTGTTTATCTGTTTATATTGCACATTGGTAGAACCATCAGCATTTATTTGGAAGTCTTTCCAGATTAGGGTCCCCACAAACTATTCATTACAGATCATGCTTCATTTTTTTAAACTTTATTTTCCTTTATGCCATAAATGTTCTTCACAGATTATTTCACATTTTAATACTGTTATAGTATTGAGTTTCATTTGTTCCCAAATGACTTCCCCAGATCCCTGCATGTCTGTTAACTTTAGTAGCATTTGTGGGTTTAGTACTTGAATTGAACTGGACCCTTAACTGACAGTGCCTGGTGGACACTGAGAGTAATTTTAGCTTGTCCAGTAGTCTACTTGTTGTCCTGCCAACTCCCTGAAGAAAAGATACCTTAATTTTGCCATCTAATTTAGATAGCATTTTCATAACATATACTGCTTTATATTCTCCTAGGGACTCTGGCCACACCATTAAAGTGTTTATTGAAATGGAGAGATGTGATTATATATCCATGTGTCATATAATAAAAAATGACATGAAAAATCTTAACTCTAATTGAAATTCTCACCTTTTTTATGTTCATTTTTCTTTTTGAAAAGACAACTGTGGCAGTCATTCTGGAAGTGGTCATAGGTGCATTTTTCCTGGCACTAAAACATGATTGTACTGACATCTACCATAGGTAGGTCAATTTGGATCTTGATTTTGATAAAATGCCATTACTTTTTTCAAGCTTGTAGACATCCATTCAAGAATTTGGATTTATGATAAGTATGGTGCAAAACTCAGGAAAGAGTCAATATTCTTTTTTACACATGTATGTATATGTGGTAAATTATATGCAAGCTGAAGTTTACCCTATCAGCCATTTTTATATGTATATTTCAGTGGCATCACATACATCTATACTGAGCATCCATCACTGTTATCCACCTCCAGACATTTCTTTCATATTCTGAAATGCAGTCTTCATACCATTGAATAGTAACTCTCCCTACCCACCTCTCCCAACCCCTGGCAACCATCTTTGACTTTCTCTGTTGCAGTCATATAATATTTTTTTTGCATATGACTGGCTTATTTCCCTTAGCATAATGTTCTCAAGGTTCATCCAAACTGTAGTATATGTTGAAATTTGTTTTTTAAGGCCAACTAATTGTCCACTATATTGTTTATGCATCCATTCATGAAAGTCTGTGTCATTGTCCCCTTTTTGGCTATTGTGAGTAATACTGTGATTAGTAGAATTATCTCTGTGAGTCTCTGCTTTCACCTCAATGGGGTATATTGAATGGCTGGGTCATAAGGACTTTCTGTTAAGTTTTCCAAGACCTGCCATGCTGTCCTCCACTGCAGCTGCACCATTTTCCATTGTACCAGCAGCAGGCAGGGGGTTCCAGTTTCTCCACGTCCCCACCAGAACTTGTTCATTTTTCTTTTTGTAAATAATAGAGATCTGTTGGATTTTTGGTGAATATCTTGTGAAGTCTTTTGCCTTTTTAAAAATTGAATTGTTTTATTTTTTCATTATTGTTGACTTGGAGTTCTTTATATTTATGGATTTCTGATCCTTTATCAGTTACTTAATTTGTGAAGAGTTTCTCCTATCTTTTGGGGTTATCTATTCACTCTGTTGGTAGTGTGTTTGACACATAAATGTTTCTAATTTTGATATAATCAAGATTGTCTGTTGTTGTTGTTGTTACTAGTGAGTCAATTTCTTTGAAATTTGGTGTTTTTTTTTTTTTTTTTTTGGAACATAAGAGTGTCAGATAAGAGGACAGGAATCAGTTTTTCCTGTTGTGTGGAGCACTCATATTACTTGTTGTGATTGTTGTCTAGTTTCAACTGTAATGTGTCCTTTAATCTCTCCTCATGATGAGAGATTTAACTGGCTGTGTCATGTTCTGAACATGGGTGTTCAGCAACATCCCAGACCCAGGGTTCTCCTCATAGTTCATGTATGGAGAACCATACGTGGCTACCTGATGGGATGGCTGCTTGTCATCCAGAGCCTAAGGTGACCTCTAAACAGCCAAAGGGGCTGTATGGTCTTATCCCCATTTTATTATAGAGGGTGATTGTAAAAGCTTGTGTTGAGTCTATTTTGATACATGGAGAAGGCTGGCTATTTTCTAAACTAAGAATGAGCATTGTTTAGATTTACACTGTCCCCCAAACTCTCATGTGTTGAAGGGTTCCCCAATGCAGGAGTGTTCAAAGGTGGGGCTTTCAGGTAGTGATAGAATCATGAAGGCACATTTCTCCCCAGTGGATTCATCAATTGATAGTTAGAAAGACTCGTGGGTGTGGGACCTAGTTGGAGGTAGCAGGTCACTGGGGGCATGCCCTGGAGGAAGGTTGATCTTTTCCCTGGCCCCTCCTCCTCTCTCTTTCTCTCTGCTTCCTGGCTGCAATGAGCTGAGCAGCTTTCCTCCAGCATCACTTCTGCCATAATATTCTGCTTTAACCCCAACCAAAGGAGTCAGCCAAGGGTGGACTGAAACCTCTGAAACTGTATATCAGTGTAAATTTTTTTTTCCCTGTAAATTGTTTATGTCAGAGCCAGGTACTTCCTATAATCCCACCTACTTGGGAGGTGGAGTCAGAACAGCCTCAGCAGCTTAGCAAGATCCTGTCTCAAGATAAAAAATAAGGACTGGGGCTGGAGCTGAGTGGTAAAGTGCCCCTGGGTTCAACCCCCGGTTCCAAAAAACATTGTTTATGCTAAGTATCTTGGTCAATTTCTTGAGATTATTTTTGAAGAATTTAGACATCAACCTTATTTTAATTCGTTCTTTTGACTTACCTTTGTTAACATTTTCTGTGGGCATTTGGCTATGTGAAAGTAGCCTGTGTGTGTGGCTTACCTAATCCCTCCTGGGGTGATCAGTGATTTATTCTTTTGATTAGAAAACAGTAGTTTTGCATCATTTTTGGAAACTATGTCCTTAAAGCACTCTCCAGCAGTGACTATCAGTCCTTTATCATTTGAAATTGCTAGGGAGGCCAAAGGTTTTGTTCTTCTTTGGGATCAAGTACTATCCTTGCACTTTCTCTAACCTGTATAACTAAGAACTGGCTTTGAATCCTATGTAGAGTGTGAGCACCTTTGATTTAATAGCTTTATAAGGTTGTAGTTATGGCTAAGCAAATTTGGAAAATGTATTTTAAAATGATTGTATCCACTAATCCCAATTCTAGATATTTATGGAAATTATTTGAAATCAGTTTGTGAAAAAGGTGTCATCAGTCCTAAATTCATTGCAGCACTATTCACAATAGTCAAGTTAAGGAATCAAAGTGCCTGTCAGCAGATGAATGGGAAAAAAAATGTGGTATGTATACATAATGGAATACTGTTCAGCCCTGAAAACTGAAATTTTGTCATTTGTGACAACATGGATGGAAGTGGAGAATATTATGGAAAGTAAATTAATCCAGGCTCAGAAAGACAAATAACACATATTCTCACTCATACATACATTCTAGAACAATTAAATTCTTAGAAGCATAGAATAGAATAGTAAACGGTGGTTGCCAGAATCTGAGGGATGGGCAGAATGAGGAGATTATGATCAAAGGGTACAAAGTCTCAGATTGAAGAGACACATATTTTTTTTTAATTTTTTTGAGACACATTGCTCATTGCTGTGAAGATGCTAAATAATAATATACCTTTCAAAATTGCTTGGATTAAATTTCAAATGTTTTCACCATGAAAAATGATAAATATTTGAGGTGGTGGAGATCACCTGAATTACCTTGATTTCATTATTTAACATATTTATGAATAGTATCATTACTTTGTACCATATATGCACAAGTATATTTTGATTTATTTGAGATTAAAAATTAAAATCAATCAGATATGACAAATGTGAGTTACTATCTTATAAAGAATTAGAATGAATTGGTTCTGTAATAATAAAAAAGTAATATAAACTAAATCATATTATGTATCTGAATGAATTTCATTGTCTTTTTTCTCAGAGTTATGAACACTATAATATCATTAGCTATATTGCACTGAATCTTTGCTATATCCCATGCATCTCAAATTAGCTTATAAGTTTACATAAGGTATATTTTTGGACTCAAAGTTATATAGTTGATTATCTACTAGGCATGGCTGTTTCCTATTTATTTAATTATCATATTAACATTTACATGTTTACACATTTACAGGTACTATTATTTCATCATTCTTTAAGCATTAAGAAAATATATGGAGTGTCTCTGGACTCCTGTTTTTCCTTTAAGATAGCTGGAATTGTTCACTTGAATTTATATTTAAAATATTTTTTCTCTTGTTTTTTATGTCACTTAATTGATGTACTACATTATCTTTTTTTTTCAAAATGTTTCAATTAAAAATCATTCATATCAGTTAAGTTGGTTTGAAGAGAAGCTTGTTCTTATTTCCAGGAGGTTGGTATATAATCATAAAATTTATATTTTTATAAAGGCATAAATTCACTGAACCCTTTTTAAAAAAAAAAACACAATTATTTTACTGAGAAGGTACACAGAATTTTTTTCTTCTTAAATTATATCTGTTTGATTCATTTTTGAAGACCTTGGAGGAAGGTGGCTGTCCTGGTCAGGGATGACTGCCGGGCTTTGCTGACGTGTGTGCTGTCTGTGTGTCTGAAGGAACGGAGTGCGGGTTCCTTCCAACATCTGGCATTTTTTTTTTTCACATGTCTCACCATCTTCTTGACTCAACTTTAAAATCAAACTGGCTAATTAAATTTTTAACCATCTGAGGAGTTATTAAGTTTGCTGTTTCTCTGTTTATATTCTGGGAATGGTGCCAAGCATTCATTCCTAAAATATAAACAGAGAAACATTGAATTCAAGGTGATGGTATTTCTTTGACCAGATAGCTCAGGCTGACATAACGAAATACTAAAGACTCTATTTTAAAGAAAAATGTTATATAATTTGTGGAAGGAGATCCTGTGAGTTGAAAGCTGATCTAATAGCTTTGAATTGACTGAGGATTTTTTTGTTGTTGTTCTGTCCTGGCAGAGCCCGGGCACTCTGTACACTATCTTCCAGAGTTTGGCCTGCCTGTTAGGAGGAAAGAGTGTTGAACTGGAGAAGCTCTATTTCGGGAGTGGATCTATAATTGGGTCAAAGGTGTGACCCAGAGGATTACCAGTATTTTTCTTTTATTTCTTGGTTTATTTAGTTGACAAATATAAACTGTATGTATTTATCATTGTGTAACATGAGCTTTCGAAATATGTATGCAGGTTATCACAATTAATTGAAAACAAGCAGTCAAGAGTGAAATAGAAAATCAAGAGCTTGTGGGGCCTATCACCAAAGGAAAACAAAGTTTCAGAATTAGGTGTGGTCATCAGTTTGCAGTGCTGCAGAGAAAGCCAGCAATAAAGAGCTGAAAAGTATCTTTAGGTTTTTTGGAAATAACAGGCCACCATGACCCTTGCAAGAAAAGTTTGAAGTTCTTGGTAGAGAGTTAAGTTGTAGGATTAGCAATAAATTGGAGGTGGGTGCCGCAGTCTGGCTGGGCACAATCAGGAGCCACTTGTCAAAAGAAACTAACTTTATTTTTAGAACCACACACGCCAAACAAAACAGCCTCTCAGGAAAAACCCTCAGAGCCTCAACTGCCACCACCGGCTTTCCACAAGCCTCTCTCTCCCCCACAAGCTTCTCTCCCCCTCCCCCAATCCTCCTGCTCTTGAGGCCGATTGGCTGGGTCACGTGGGCGGAGCCAAAAAAGTCCCCCAATGAGCAGCTCCGTGGTCTGAAAGGGCAGGGAAACAGCCCAATGAGCATCACCGCAGAGGAGCCAATCAGCTAGATGTTGCTGGGGCTGCTGTGAGCCAATCATCAGCCTGCAGCTGGAAGTTTGCTGGCAGCTGGAAGTTTGCTGGGGCCCTGGCTGTGGCTCTCAACATCTCCCCCTCTCTGTTTAAACAACAAGCATGTGGCTTAGGGACCGTGCCTGCCTTAGGCTTGTCCAATAGTACATATGGTCCTTAGGTTGGTACCATTGCAGTTGGAATTGGATCTTACC
>NW_026000349.1:526502-577786 GCF_001458135.2 Marmota marmota marmota | reverse complement strand
AGTTTTTCCTCAGATGTGAGTGGTTTTTCTTCCGTCTCACTCATCTCCAGGGACAGGCAACTTAAAACAAAAGTGAAGCAAAATAAAAGAGGAATCTTAAAATGGCTACCTATCCTCTCGCCCTGCCCTCAGGGGCGAGCAGTTTCACTTACCCTCAGTCGCTCCCCGTGCGAGCCACCAAATGCCGCAGTCTGGCTGGGCACAATCAGGAGCCACTTGTCAAAAGAAACTAACTTTATTTTTAGAACCACACACGCCAAACAAAACAGCCTCTCAGGAAAAACTCTCAGAGCCTCAACTGCCACCACCGGCTTTCCACAAGCCTCTCTCTCCCCCACAAGCTTCTCTCCCCCTTAGTGGATGAAGGAATGGAAAGATCCAGAGGGCAGTCTTCCACTAAAAAGCAGCCTGGGTTGTTTCTTCTGCTTTCAAAAGTGGAAGATATTTTACCATATTTATATGCCAAGGACTGGAATTATCAGAAAGGGAAGGAATGAAGATACTGGTAGAAGAGTTTGGAATTACAGGAGAAAGACATCAGGAAAAAGAAAGATGAGGATTTGGTAGCTGATGGGTGTATTGATTGGTGATTGTTGAAGGGAGAAGTCCTTTTCTTTTTCTAACATGAGAGAAGCAGAAGTATAAAAAGTTTAGGGATCATAAGTTGCTTTGAGGCCTTGGAGAATAACAGTGTCATCTTTTACAGGGTCAGAACTGGAGTGAAGAAAATCTTCCATTATTGCTAAGATTAACCCTTTTTGTACTACTAAGAGGGAGTCAGCCTGAGAGGAGAAGCAGGGTATCTGAGAAGAGTGAGGAGATGCAGACTCTGTGTCCCACCTCCAGGGAGGCTATACCTGCAATGGAGAAGGGATGGGGGCCGGGGGGTCAGCCTAGAGCCCATGGGCAGCTGGTGGCAGACCTGGTGGCAGCAGGAACCTAGACAGCAGGATCTTAGCTGGGCTGTGCCTTGGACTAATCTGGGATGTGTGGTGTGTATTTTTGTTTTGTAGACAAGAGCTTATTAGTGGATGGTATGAAGTGTCATCTTACTTCTTTGGAAAACTGGTATCTGATTTACTACCCAGGAGTTTGCTGCCAATTATATGTAATTGTGTAGCATACTTCTTGACAGGTAAGTAACAATACAAAGAGAATGTGTCTTTAGTTTTGCTTACGTGTTAAAACCAATTTATTTTGCCAGCATGTTTATGGTTCCTACAATTGGAAGTACAAAACTGGCCACCACTAGAGAAGTGTGTATCGATTGTGCATGCTCAACAATAGCCATTCAGTTGAGTATAATTGTCAAGTCTTTCCCAAGTGAAGCTTCTTTTTTTTTATTTTGGTGCAGTGCTGAGTATCAATACAATGGCTTCATGGATGATAGACAAACGCTCTATCTCTGAGATACATCCCCAGCTGTTTTAATTTTTTTTGTCTTGATCAGGGTCTTTCTAAGCTTCTCAGATTGGTGTTAAAATTTAGATCATCTTGCTTCAGTCCGCTGAATAACTGGGATTGCACACACATGCCCCATGCTCTACTCAACAGAACTTTCAATATTTACAAAACTTCATTTTACCAAGATGCCATGTATCATGAAGAAACATAGAAATAATTTATAAAAAAAACTCAACACTATGCTGAGGAGCTGTGATAGTTATTGTCTATCTATCTATATTGTTTCTCTTTGTCTCTCAACATGTAACTATATACAGATAAAATTTAGATTGGTATGTATTATTGATAAGGTCTACAGAGATATATAGAAAAGTAAAGAATCTGTGTACACATGTCTTCTTTCCCTCTACCCTTAATAATGAGAGAAAGGTGGTTACTTTGGGGTTTATTGATTTAATAATCATTGTTGCATTGTTCTCAGACTTTACCCCAGACTCATTGCTTCTGAATTTCTATATGTTTCTCTCTTTCTCACATACACTGGAAATATCTATTTATGATAACACACTATAGTATAAGATCCCAAAACTTCCAGTTTACAAATAAGAGGTGTGTTATAAGGAATTGGTCATGGTATCTAGGCCCCAAACTCCTGATCAGTGTTCTTATAGCTGATCCAAATCTTTAAACTATATAATGAATGTTTGCTTGTTACACTTTTTAAAGTATACTTATCTTATTCCATTCTCTATCACAGAGCCATGTGATGGTTTGTCTGGGAGACTTAGGTATGGAGATTCCTTTCCTTCCCCCACGCATTAAAACCACTGAATTTGTAAAACCTGATCCCTGTTTCTTCAGTAATGCAGTGACAGCAAACAATGAGCAATGTGGTGATGTCTGAGTACAGGAGAAGGCAGTATAATTTGACCAGTTGTGTTGCCTGTGCCTCTCCATCTAAGTAGTTCTGAAGTTCGTCCTAATTCCACATAGGAAAACAGAGGTGCTATATGGAAAAGTGCTTTGGAAGTAAATGTACAAAAGAAATCTGTGTGGTAACTTCATGCAATTATATATAGGTGAAAATTGAAATTGCTGGCCCATGGTAGTTGGATGTGGGTAACTTTCTTCCTTCAGGTATTAATTGCTCTGAATATTAGCATTATTTGCATGGTAAATGATCCTGAATACATATTGACCTAGGCAGCAGTGCTAAACCCTTCTTTTCTTTCTAAGGATTGAAACTGGAGGCAGAAGCTTTCTCAATCATGATGCTTACTGTTTTGATGGTGTACTATTCAACTGCTTCCCTGCTACTGGCTATAGGTTCATATCAACGTTTGTTCATAGCAGCAGTTTTAAGTACCTATTATCTGTTAATGCTGGTGAGTATGAACTGTACTTCTCTCAGAAGGAAATTTCCCCTTCTTTCTTCCTTGTACCTTTATCTGTCATTTAAAACCTACTTTGAGTATTCTATACATGGGATTTGGATGCTTCCAGGAGGCCTAGATGAGGTATATTCTAGAGAATTTACCAGCTTTCCTTCTCAACTTTATCCAAACTTATTTTGCTAGTGTTCTAATGTAGTTAGTATGAATATGTCTTTAGTGATGAGCTTTTAAAAGACACTTCTTGATAGTATTGAATAAGACCTTGAACTTTAGAAACCAGAGTAATGAGAACAGTAGACTCTCTAACTGCTTTTCATGCTGGAGTTAAAGAACTCCCAGCTGTTTAACCAGCGGAGACAGTTTCATTGGATGCATTGAAACTCCAAGGTGAATGTGAAGCTCCTTGAGAAGTGTAATAGTGTGTGGCATGAGGAGGGGTGTCTTACCTGGGTCCTGTATTTTGAAAAGGAGTGTTTTAAGAATACTGGAAAATTCCAAAGTCCACAGTATTAGGTGATTCCCTTTTTGTGTTCCTAAGAATCTCTATATCAAGTATTTCTGCTTATCTTTTCTTTATAATGGTTACTTAATTCTAATCTCACATGGCCCTAAAGTTTGTAATCACATAGATGAATTAACAGATAAACAGAACAAGTTCCCCTGTTATTTTTTTGTTTGTTTGTTTGTTTGTTTGTTTGTTTGTTTTGTGTGTGTGTGTGTGTGTGTGTGGTGCTGGGTATTGAACCCAGGGCTTTGTGCACATGAGGCAAACACCCTACCCACTGAGCTATATCCCCAAAATAGTTCTCACATTTTTGTTCCATGACATGGACTAAACAGGAGTGCTTAACCAATTAATGCACTTGTCATCTCTGCTACAATAGATGTCTTTCAGTGATACATAATCAGCATAAGTTCTTGTCAAAGTGTAAATCTTTCATTTCTGAATTTGTCAACTACAATGTATCTCATTCAGAAAGTGATGTCTTGTTTATATTTCATCTAATAAATAAAATATCCTTTAATAAATACCGATGAATTGTTTGATTTATTGGATGCTTTGACTGAATATTATTGTAAAGGTTCTTGGTAGAACCTTAAAACCATAGTCATGAAACCACATGTTACTCAGAGATGGTATGTGTTATATGAAGCACTTGGTTAGGTCAAATCTAATTGTGGGCAGACATACAACATTGTCATTATTTTGCTATCCTAGTGGTACCAAGTAGGTGGTACTTGGTACCATTTAGGACAAGTGTTGTGTGAACCTCATAGCTGTTCCTTATGTTTTGAGAAGTCGTTCCTAGTGTCTCTATTGTAATATTGATTTCGGATAGCTTTAAATGGAAGTATTGACCATATTTTCTGCTGTACTTCATGATATTATTGTGTTTATCAGTTCTAGGCTTTGGATAATCTGAAGCCTGCATTCTGAACCTCAAATTATTCTTAATGTCATTTTTTAGTCATTAGGCCATAAAATATGTATTGTCAACTACTTATATAGCATTTATGTTATAGTATCATTAAGGAATATGGAAAGGATTTGAAATATATAGGAAGTAATATTAAAGTAAAAAAGGAAGTACATGATTTACATGCAAATACTACACCATTTAAAAGATAAGGTATTTGAATACCTGATGATTTTGGTATCTGTGAACTGAGGTTCTGGAACCAATCCCCCTCAGGTACCAAGGAATGACTACTTCTTAAACTTCCATTGTGTGCAGTTACAGAGAATGTTGAGGACATAGTTTTAATAATTTTAGATCGTCCAAATACTATATATTATACAGATTATAGGTAATTGTCCTTCCTTTAAAATAATAAACAACCTTAGATACACAGAGGTGTATACACATTCAAATGATGAAGATTTTTTTTTAGAGTAACTGGAAGGAATATGAAGAGAGCTGATCCTAGTAGAAATGTTTGAAAAGTTGTAGAGTCGAAAGTTGAAAAGGGTATTATCTAGAATTCTTCATAAAATCAACAGTTGGGTTCTGATTCATGGTCTTTGCTTTTTATAGGGTTTATTGGGTATATTGCTGACTTTCACTCCTCTTCCACCTTGGCTATCATGGCTTGAGTACTTCAGTATCCCTCACTATGGCTTATTTGGTAAGTTGTCTTCATCTGTTACAGTACATGTGTTTCCAAGCTATGAGAAAAGCAAAATAAAGCCTGACCAGCTCATTTCCCCAGCCATGAGCTGTGAATGTCTGTGATTTTGGAGTCTCCTTTCAAGAGCAATGAATGAAACTTTCCTGTTAGCCTCAGTTAGCACAAGTTCCTGGAGTCACATGGGGTTTTCCCCAGTCACCCCATTGTTTGAGGAAGAGGAGAGTCATGGATAAATCTCATAGTAAAATGTGAAGATAAAAGTTGATGATAAACATGTTGTGTTTTAGTTAAATAAGGAAGTAAATGAGAGGATGAGAGACTAGAATTTATAGTTTATATCAAAAGGAAAACTAGAACAGAACGAAAATCATATAATACTCAAAACCATATTGTCTTTCATGAGCTATTCAACTCCAAAATAACCTGTGTCAATATAGAATGATTACATTTTCGACTATCATAATTAAAATGGATTGGAAGAAAATAAATAAGAGAAGATTGCTATTATAAATCAGCAATATTCTTTGAGCTCTATTATGTAAGGAAAATAAAAAGAGACACAGAGACAAGATGCAGAGGCAGAATAGCAGAATAGCCAAGCTGTCAGCTTTATTTATATCAATAAGTTACATTAGATCATTGGCATCAGTAGTACATTATTGCTCGTTGTGTCATTAGGCAGCTTACAGAGTAAGTAACATTATGCAGCTTATTCCTCACTTACATGCTATAGTTGCAATATGTAATGTTAAGACATTTGTGTAGCTCTCAAAAGAGTCCATTGTTTAAATTTACTGTTGTGTGAACAGGTTCAGGTGCAGTGGAGCTTGGTGAAACATTGTGGTTGTCTAACGAGAGTTTTTTTATTCCCAGGAGCTGTGAGCCTGAGGTCAAGGTTGAGGCTCATAAGACTCTAGCACAGATCCTCCTTATGCAGAGCATTGCTACAGCAGCTAGGCATCCCATGTCTTTGCACAGAAATTTTCCTAGAAGCCAGGCATTCTGTGTCTTTGCACAGAAACTTCCTAGCCACCAAGCATGCCACAGTTATGAAGCCATCAGAGACTCCAAACCCAATCACAGAACCATTTCACTGTTATATCGTTTTAATTATAGTGTTTGAGGCATAAAATTGGGAGAGAAGGAAGTAACCACAATCTAATCTAACCAGAGTTCTCCTTTCTTATCCAATGGGAACCAGCATCTCAACCCTAGTCTACTTTATTTCCAGGGAAAATTAGGTACTTTGCTGTGGCAAAGACATGGCAAGAAAGAGAATATTTTTTTTTTAGAAATAATCATAAACATTAAACTTGAGTACATAATTGTGATAATCCCTTGACACTATTTACCTTGCCCCCTTGTGATAATCCCTTGAAACTATTTATCTTGCCCTTCTCCCCCTTGTGTTTTAGGCTTTGCAACACAATGAATTTTTGGGATGAAACTACTGTCCAGAACTCAACAGAAAGCAGTAGCTGTTCCAATTATGTGATGTAAGTTTGCATTCAGTGTCACATTGGGTTTGCTTACTATCATAGTATGATATGGAAAGGTCCCTGGCCTTAGAGCTGGTAAGGATCCTTTCAAGGTCAATAAGACTTTCTAAGCCTAAATTTTCTAACTTGTAAAGTGAGTTGTTGTGCATTAATGTATGTGAACATGTTGTGTAACTCTGGTTCTCTTAACAGTAAAATATTATCGAATGTGAAAAAATGAGTTCTTTTTCAGAACATTTGAATTTGTAATAGACTATTTTGATGGTTTACTAAGGGTTTATAGTCTGTGAACCTCTGGATTATTGGCTACTGGTAGGCCCTGCCCAGGTGCTTTTCTCACCTGTGACAGAGGCACTCCATCCTGCTCTCCTCCAGCTGCTACTTAAGGTTTGAGCCTGATCCTAGACCTGCTGGTGTCTTCTGAGTATCTGCAATGCTCATTATAGTATTGGTGTGAGAGCTGACAGAACAGAATTCTGTTCACAAGCCCTTTTCCCCCCTGGTTCTGGTTTTAGAATTCTTAGCCTATTTTTTGGATGACTATCTTGTGATGTAAGCAGAATTTAAGGAGCTTGGATCATATTAACAAGGGACAGAGTTTTCATCATCAAAACTGAGGTTTTCCCACCAGGAGAAAATGAATTTACTTGATCAGTATTTCCTTTGAAGAGAGCAGCATTATAGATTTGAAAACAGATGAATCTGAGAAGCCTAGGAAATTGGTTCATAGTGTGAATCTGTAAACTTGGCCAAGTAACTTAAGCCTGCATCATCTCCTTTTTGAAATATACATAATATTTATATTCCTTTAGATTGTTTTAGGAATTAACTAAGCTGTCAGGCACAGGTTGCTTAGTATATCTAGCAAAATTTGAAGTACTCAATGACTGTTAGCTATTACTTATAAAATGACAAATACTGAATATTTAGATGACCTATAGACTTCTTTAACAAAGGAATAGCAACTATATTGAGTACAGTTTGAAAGATGTTAGGAATATAGTCATATATTTTTGTGTTGAATTTCAGATGTACTGGTGAAGAATTCTTGACAAACCAGGGCATCGATCTCTCACCTTGGAGTTTATGGAAGAATCATGTGGCTTTGGCTTTTATGATGATAATTTTCCTCACAATTGCCTACCTAAAACTGTTATTTCTTAAAAGAAGTTATTAAACTCACCTTTAATATACTATGAGTTACTCTTACATTAATAAGAAGCACCTTAATTTATTTTAAGTATCCAATGAAGATTTTTTTGTTGTGCATGATTGCCAACATACTGTTGAAGTGTTTTCAATAGAAAAAATTTTCAGAAAAATCACAACTAACGGAACTATAAATGAAAGAATCCAAGCCCAAAACTAGTATATATAAGTTCCTCTTATTAGACAATATTTATGGGGAGAAATTCAGTTGAATTTATCAGTCTGAAAAAAGAGAATTGAATTCTAGAAACTCTTGACTAGTTATAATATCTCTGACTGATTAGTTTTCTCATTTTTCAACTTCAATACATAGGTTAGTAGCCCTTCTATTTTAATAGTTTATGAACTATGACCTGCCATTACTTAATAAATAACAAATATGTTAAAATATAATGCTATATTGGAAGAATGAAATCTAAATTAGATTGAAAAAAACAGTGATATTTCTAGGGTAAAAAAATTCATGATGATAACAAAACATGTCTATGATAATCTTATTAAGGTTGGTGGAACTTACTGATACTTCTAGTGGGGGTCTCAAATCTCAGTAGTCTTTACTGTGGGCTTTGAGATTTAGTTATACCGAAAGCCAGGCCAAGGATATGGTTCTTGTGCATTTCTGGGATATTCTGGCTCTGAAATCACTTCACTTCCCAGCTGTCTCAGTGGCATATATGTGGTTGCTTCAGAATATCCTGAGAGCTCTGTTAAGACACCGATGTCTCGCCCTGCCTGTCCCAACACAGCAGCACCTGCAAACCTGCCTCCATGAAGAATTTGCCAGAGCTAAATTTGGTCATTTCCAAGGTCCTTCCAGTTTTAAAAACTTTAGACTTATAGTCTAATGACTGTTGTATCTGGGCCCACACAGGATCCCCCCCACTTGTACACCTCGTTTATTTCTATACTCTGTGTTCATCCTCACCTTTACCAGAAATGGGAAAGTATTTGCCAGTAATACTGAAATATTTTTAATCCTTTGTTTGATTGAAGGGTATGTAATAAAAAGTACAGTTCAGTGAATTACCAAAAATGAAGATATGTGTGCAACCTCCAGTTCAGGTCAAGAAGGTAAAACATGGCCAGCACTCAGGAGGCCCACGTGCCCCTTTCCCAATCACTACTTCCTCTTTTCTCTATGGGTTGTTTTTGAAATGACACTTGTGTATTCATCTCTGTTGCTGTTATCAGAACATCACTACAGCTCAGGTTTGTTCTTGTGTGCATCGGTACATAGTTAAGTCTCCTTCCCACATTTTTTGATAAACTTTTAATTTTCAAGTAATCTAAGATTTATAGAAAAGTTGAAAAGATAGTGTAGGAAGTTCTCATGTGCCCTTTACCCAGATTCACTTAATGTTAATATTTTATATGGTTCATATAAAACAAGGTATAGTGATGAGGCTAAGAATTTACATCAAAGCATTGCTGTTAATTCAACTGCACACTCTGGCCAGATTTCATCACTTTTCTACCATCATTGTTTCACTGTTCTGGGCTACAGTTCAGGAGGTCACAGTCCATCCAGCTACCCTTCCTAAAAGCAAAATACTTACAGGAATCAAGCAATTTGGGGGCCAGTGAACAGAGATCCCCAGTTATTGGTGATCTTGTGTATCATTTTAGCCCTTCAGAACTGCCTCCAATGTTGTGACAACATGTGTCTGGACAAAGGTTTGTATTTTTATATTTGAACTTTAAGGAAATTTTTTTTCTTCTTATAATTTGACTAAGGCATCATCTCAAAACTTATACAGTTTTCCTGGTTATTATGTGAATATCAGGTGAATAAATTTTTCCTGTGTTTTGTACAGTTCTGGCCATTCCTACCTCACTGTGTAAGTGCTTCCATATTACATACATCTATAACTTACACTAGACCAACCAGAACAAGACAAATGATCAAAATTTAATACCAACTTTTAAAAATATGAATTTAATAAGAATATATACTAGTATGTTTATCCCACTTTTGTATTATATTTGTCTTTTTACTTATATTTTATTTTGTTTTATTTTTGTTTATACTGGAGATTGAATCCAGTGATGGTCTACCACTGAGCTCATTCTTTCAAGACAGCTCTTAGCAGGATCCTTCCATTTTCTTGGGTGACCCGAATTCCCAATGGTTATTCTGTTTGACAGATTCATAGTGAAAGCAGCCTTATAGTCAATTTTTCCATCCTGTGGGTAAAGTACAGATTCACTGGCTAATACTATCATTTCAATGAGATGCCTTTTCTTCATAGTGCTCTGTGCATTAAAAGTTAATTGTTTTAACTAAGTCTTGGGTTTAGCTTTTCTCCAATAGTATTAAATATTTTCTATAGTCAATACCATAATCAACATTTCATAAAATAAATATATGTATATATTTATTTTCATAAAATATCTATGTTTTTTCATAAAATACACACACACACACACACACACACACACACACACATACATATATGTAGTATGAAAAACTCCAAAACCTTATGTAGAGGTTTCTCAAGATGGCAGAATACATGAGGTCATTTTCCTGGCTGCTCCATGGTGTGAAATCAAGAAAGCAGATAGGCAGGTTCTCAGCAAGGTGAGAGAAAAAAAAGAGGGGGGGGGAGGGCTTTACTGAGATTTAATATTGGACATTCAAAATAGGTTAGGGACTCAGAAGTTTGGATATAATAAGATATAAATCCCCAGTGCCATTGCTGGGGTTGTAGTGACTGACATTGGAGGCAATAGCCAAAGATGTCCCTCCAAGAGCAACTTGGAGGGATAAGGGAAATATTTTATTTTTAGAAGGCCTGAGGTATGTTTGGATATGGAGAGATCAGAGATCAAGGTATTGCCCAACTAAATTGAAAGGCATGCTACATAATTTCCTTCTGTGTGGAAGAAGATGTATCTCTCCTGCTGCTTGTGGAGGCCAGAGGAAGGAACGATTTTGCAGCCATTGTGCAGGGGCTGGCAGCTGAGGAAACTTGTTCCTGGCAAACCCATACTGCATGACATAGAGTGTATGTAAGTGACCAGGAGAAAGTAAAAAATGGAGAGAGGTTTACACACAGGTATACTGATTGTGGAAATCCACCCAGCTTCTCCCTTCCCCTTCAATCCTGCCACTTGCATTACTTGCTGAGAGAGATGTGCATACCCAGGAATTCACAAGGGTGGAAGAATTGAAGACTGAGCCTGATAGACAAGGAAACATAGGGTCCAAGGTGATGGAGGGGGCTAAAAATTGGCTCTTCCACCACATGAGTAGAACCTAGGGGAGATCTCTGGGGTGTAGTCTTCCAGTATGGACTGATAACTGCTGGGCCCTGCCAGAATGCTGATTTAAAATCTTCAGACTAATCACTATTCAATGAAGAACCTGAAGCCTACCAAAGCCTAAACCCCACCTCTAAAAGCTCTACCTACAGGATATCCTCTCACACTCCAGCAATCCCAATCTGAGAATGGAGCAGATACCATACTGCAGCCCATCCCATCTAACACTGCTGAGTAGGGAAGCTGAGAATCTTTTAAACTCCAGTGGAAGAAAGTCTTTAAATTCTTTAAAGTAAAAACCAGAAAGAAAACAAAATGACTATAAATAAAAATAATTTCTCAATATTAACATTGAATATAAATGGCCTAAACTCATCAATCAAAAGACATAGACTGACAGATTGGATTAAAAACAAGACAAAACAATATGCTGTCTTCCAGAGACTCACCTTATAGGCAAAGACATCTACAAACTGAAGCTAAAAGGATGGGAAAAACATATCATTTATCTGGATCTCACAAATAAGCAGGAGATTCTAGCCTCATATCACATAAAATGGACTCTAAGCCAAAGTTAATGAGAAAGGACCCAGAAAGTCATTTCATACTGCTTAAGGGAATTTTACATCAACAAGATATAACACTACTGAAATACAGATGATAATCAGAAACAATTTTGAAAATTTATGGTCCCATAAAATAAAAAAATTTGAAGACTGTCAAATTTCTAGATTGTATGATCTAAACTGAATCAGGAGGACATAGAAATGAATGAGTCCAAATTGAATCAGGAGGACATAGAAAATTTATACAGATCAATTTCAAGCAATGAAATTGAAGATGCCATCAAAAGCCTACCAAGGAAGAAAAGCCCAGGACCAGACGGATTCTCAGCCAAGTTCTACCAGACTTTCAAAGAAGAACAAACATCTATGTTCCTCAAATCATTCCATAGAAAAGGAGGGAACCCTTCCAAACATATTCTATGAAGCCAGTATCACGCTGATTCAAAACCAGACAAAGATGCATCAAGGAAGGAAAACGTGAGAACAATATCCCTGATGAACACAGATGCAAGAGTCTTAATAAAATAATGGGAAATTGCATACAAAAACATATTTAAAAGGTAGTGCACCTTGATCTAGTTGGGTTCATCCCAGGAATGTAAGGTTGTTTCGGCATGTGGAAATCAATAATTCACCACATCAATAGAGTTAAGGAAAATAATCTCATGATTATCTTAATAGATTAAGAAAAGGCATTTGACAAAATATAGAATTCATTCACATTCAAAACACTATAAAAACTAGGGATAGTAGAAAGATTCCTCAACATCGTAAAAGCTATATATGTTAAACCCAAAGTCAACATCATTCTAAATAGAGAAAAATTGAAAGTATATCCTCTAAAAACTGGAAAAAGACAGGAAGGCCCTCTTTCACCACTTCTATTCAACATAGTCCTAGAAACTCTAGCCAAAGCAATTATACAGAAGAAAGAAATTAAAGGGATATGAATAGTAATAAAAGCTCTCAAATTATTCCCATTTGCCAAAGAAAGAAATCTATATTTAGAAGGCCCAAAAGACACCACCATAAACAAATTCAGCAAAGTAGCAGGATATAAAGTTAACACCTATCAATCAATCATGTGTCTATACACCAATAATGAATCAACTAAAAGAGAAATTAGGAAAACTATCCCTCACAACAGCCTTAAAAAACAAACAAAAAATCTTTGAGAATCAATCTAACAAAAGAAAGAAGTGAAATATCTCTACAATGAAAATTATGAAACACTAAAGAAAGTAAAGAAGCCCTTAGAAGATGCAAAGATCTCCCATGTTCTTGGATAGAGAGAATTAATATTGTCAAAATGACCATACTACCAAAAGTGCTACATAAACTTAATGCAATTCCTATTAAAATTCCAATCACACTCTTCATAGAAATAGAAAAAGTGGTTATGAAATTCATTTGGAAAAATAAGATACCTAGAATAACCGAAGCAATCCTCAGTGAAAAAAGTGAAGCAGGAGGCATCACAATATCAGAACTTAAAGAGCCATAGTTACAAAAATGGCATGGTATTTGCACCAAAACAGACATGAAGACTAATGGAACAGAATAAAAGACACAGAGATACAGGTATCTCATACTAGCCAAAGGCAGCATAAACATACATTGGAGAAACATAGCTTCTTCAACAAAACATACAGGAAAAGTGGACATTCAATTGTGGCAGAATGAAATTTAACCACTTTCTCTCACCCCACACAAAACTCAATCAAGGACCTAGACATTAGACCAGGGACCCTGTGCCTACCAGAAGAAAATATGGGCCCAACTCTTCATCATGTCTGCTTAGGAACAGAATTCCTCAACAAGACTCCTAAAGTACCAGAAGTAAAATCAAGAGTCAATAAATAGGATGGCATCAAACTAAAACGCTTTTTCACAGCAAAGGAAGAAATTAAGAATGTGAAGAGGAGACTACAGAATGGGGAAAATCTCAGAGAATTAACATCCAGTATTTGTAAAGAACTCAAAAAGCAACACCAAATAACAAATAAGCCAATCAATAAATGGGCAAAGGAAATGAACAGACACTTTACAAAAGAAGAAATATGACCAGTCAAGAAATATATGAAAAATATATATTCAACATCTATAGCAATTAGACAAATACAAATTAAAACTACACTGAGATATGTCACTCTAGTCAGAATGGCAATTATCAAGAATATGAGTAATAAAAAATGTTGGTGAGGGTGTGGGGGAAAATACACTCATATATTGCTGGTGGGACTTCAAATTGTTGCACCTGCTCTAGAAAGCAGTATGGAGATTCCTCAGAAACTTTGGAAAGGGACCACCATTTGACCCAGTTATCTCTTTCTTCTGCATACACCCAAAGGACTTAAAATCAGTATATTACCAGCATACTACAGTGATACAGCCACATCAATGTTTATACCAACACAAATCACAATAGCTAAGCTATGGAACCAACCTAGGTGCTGTTCAACAGATGGATGAATAAAGAAAATATAATACACACACACACACACACACACACACACACACAGGAAAATTGCTGAGCCACAAAGAAGAATGAGATGATGGCATTTGCTGGTAAATGGATGGAACTGGAGACTATCATGGTAAGTGAAATAAGTCAGTCCCCAAAGACCAAAGGCCAAATTTTCTCTGTTACATTCGATGCTATTATACAATAAGTGGAATGGGGAGAGAAGATTAGAAGTTCATTGTATTGGGCAAAAGGGAATGCAAGGAGGGGAAGGGGAATGGGAATAGGATAGAGAGTTGAATAAATTAGACATAATTTTCCTATGTTCATATATGAATACATGACTGGTGTAACTTCACATCATGTTCAACTATAAGAATGAATCCTAATTAGAATAAGTTATGCTTCATTACTCCATGTATGTATAATATGTCAAAATTCACTCTGCTGTCATGTATATCTAAAAAGAAAAAAATTAAAAATTTTTAAAAATGATTTGATTTGGTTAAAGTACCAAATGTTTTTAGAGAGTGTCGGTTTTTTTAAAAAAAATTTTAATATTTATTTTTTAGTTGTAGTTGGACTTAATATTTATTTATTTAATTTTTATATGGTGCTGAGGATCAAACCCAGGGCCTCGCACTTGCTAGGCGTACACTACAACTCCAGCCCAAGAGTGTCAGTTTTGAGCAAGTAGGCAAAGGCTATGTAGTGAAATACTAGTCCATTATCTAAAGATTTTAAAGTTTATTTTGGAAGTGGTATGGGAGATAAATCTTAATTCATCTGGTTTCAGAATCAGGAGCACCTAGAGATAATTACTGGCAATCCTAAAAGTCTGGGCATAGGGAGAGGGGCTTCTATCCAATGTGGTCCACATGGAATTCAGTGGTCATCTTAACATTTAAAGTTGTGTCATTTTCCTACTTTAAAGTTCTACTTCCCTCTGTAATCACTGTAGAAAGCCCATCTGATCTAGGATCTGACCCATGACACCCTTTCCATTCTCATTGGATGGCAGTTTCCAGTAACTGATAATTCAACTTCTGGAATATTCTGAATGTTTTCCTGCCTCGGGATGCTCATTTATGCAGTTCTCACTCATCTGAACATTTCCCTTTATTGTTTCAGGCTTCTGAGAGGTCTTCTCTATAGGGGAACACTGTTCCCCAATTGTATTCTTTTACATCACTTACCTCACAAGTTTAGGCCCTAAATATGTTTTCAGTTAAGTTACTGAAGAGTCACATGAATAAAAACAATGCATAATTCATGGAAAAAATGATTAGGGCTTAAATGAGAACAAGTGCTATATGAAAAAAGATACTTTTTATAGGTGCTAAAGAGGTAGAACAATGTTGTAAGAAAGAGAAGGGAAGGTGTTTCAGATGCCACTCAAGCTTTGGGTGAGGTGTTCCTGCAGGTGATGGCAATATTCACCCAGATAAAGACTATGAGTAAAACATGTTTGGGCAGGTGGGATCATGAAGCAGTTTTAAGACAGAGATGAGATGTATGTAAAATATCTCATCAGGAAGCTCAGTCATAGATTTTAAAAAAGGAAAATATGGCAATGAAAAGATCCCCAGGAACTTGGTGAGACCTTCCTGGGAAACCAAGGACAGAGTTCAGAATAAAGAGAAGATTTATTAAAATTCCCACAGATTGGAGATATAACTCAATGGTGATCCCTAGCATGCATAAGTTAATAATTAAATAAATAACTAATTAAAATCACACAAAAACTAATATATATTTCAGAATGGTGGCACTGCTTGGATGGGACAAGAACTAGGAAGGAGCAGGAGAAAGTTTTGGGCAAATTGTTAAAGCTCTTTTCAAATATCTGGGTGGCAGATGTACAGGTGTGTTCATGTTGTAAATTTTAAAAAGCTAATTTTATTTCTTGGACTTTTAAAAGTCTACATTATAGTTCAATGAAAACAAGTGGACTTAAAAGATTGCTATGGGTATTGAAATTCAGTGTGGTGGACTCTTACCATGTAACCTTTCTGCCTAGTATTCAGGGAACACTGCTATTACATTCTCTACTGTACTATCTGACACACTCCAGACTGATTACCAGCCCCTAATATTTTTTCCCATTGTACTCTATTTGGCAGGACTTAGCTACCTGTGAACTTAACAACCAAAGAAGGTATTTCTTAATTGGTCTCAGGTGCCCAGGCTTAGGTGCTTAAGGCTGCCTGGCAGGCTGCCTGGGTCTTCTCCTTACCTCTCCCACATCAAGGGGAGCAAGCCACGCTGGAGTGACCACTAGGAGGACTGCCGCTAAACCCTGCTTGTCCCAGCCACATTTGTACCGCTGGTGCCACCTCCTTGCTGCTGGCTCCCCAGCTCCTGGACAGGCGGGTGCCCGAGTTGTGTGCTTGGTCCTAGGGAAGGTCTCTGCTGTGGCTGCCAAGGTGTCCTGGGTCTGCGCAGACCGAATTCCAAAAGAGCAGGAGGAAAGGGGAGGCATTCTGTCCTCCACTGAGGAGGGAATGGTGGGTGGAAGGAGGAAAAGGGAAGGGAGCCTGGGGAGCTGGGAAAAGCCCTTCAGGATTTTCATGGTGTCCTTATCCAAGGGAAGTTGTGGCTTCTGGGCATGTTTGCAAGCTCCAGCTGACTCTTCTGAACGTTTATTCAGACTTTTAACACGTTGCCTCTGAGTACATGTGTCCCATGGCAGGAGTCTTTGTTCACTTGAAAGGACAGGAAGCCTTGTGAGTAAATTTGTGACAGGAAAGCTTGGTATACTGGGGGCACATTTTATTAGAAAAGAGAACACTGCACCCAGGAGATGACTTTGTAACCTCTGGCAGTTTTATTTGAAAGTGAGTATGAAATACAAACTTGAGTTAAGTTTTGTGCATGGTGAGAGATAGGGGTTTAATTTAATTTTGTTGCATATGGATTTCCAGTTTTCCCAGCACTGTTTGATGATGATGCTATTTTTTTTCTCCAGTGCATGTTTTTGGCACCTTTGTCTAATATAAGATGATTGTAATTTTATGGGTTAGTCTCTGTGTCCTCTATTCTGTACCATTGGTCTACTAGTCTGTTTTAGTGCCAATACCATGCTGTTTTGTCACTATTGCTCTGTAGAATAGTTTAAGGTCTGGTATAGTGATGCCACCTGCTTTGCTCTTTCTGCTAAGGATTGCTTTAGCTATTCTGGGTCTCTTATTTTTCCAGATGAATTTCATGATTGCTTTTCTTATTTCTATGAGGAATGCCATTGGGATTTTGATTGGAATTGCATTAAATCTGTATAGTGCTTTTGGTAGTATGGTCATTTTGAGAGTATTAATTCTGCCTATCCAACAGCAAGGTAGATCTTTCATTTTCTAAGGTCTTCTTTGATTTCTCTCCTTAGGGTTCTATATTTTTCATTGTATAGATCTTTCACCTCTTTCTGGAATTAAACCAGAGACTCTGCATCTAACAGAAGAAAAAGTAGGCCCTAATCTTCATCATGTGTGATTAGGCTCCAACTTCCTTAATAAGATTTCTACAGTGCAAGAATTAAAACCAAGAATCAATAAATGGGATGGAAGCAAACTAAAAAGTTTCTTTTCAGCAAAAGAAATAATTTGTGAGGTGAACAGAGAGCCTACATCCTGGAAGCAAATTTTTACCTCTCACACATCAGATAGAGCACTAATCCCTAGGGTATATAAAGAACTCAAAAAGCTAAGCAACAAAAAAATAAATAACCCAATCAACAAATGGACCAAGTGTAGGGCGTGGCTGCCTGCTTCCTGATCTTGAGGCTGCACACGTGGCTGGGCGGTGCTGTGGGCAGTGAAGGAGGAAGCGGACCACCTCAGGATAGGTCCAGGACTCTTCCGCTCTCCTGGACAGCTTGTGCCTTCCGTTACAGACTATGGGGTGGGTGTACACGTGAACTTGTTCCACCCCTCTGACCTTTATTCTGATTAGCTCCTGTGCAGTATATAAGCTGTGTGTACTTCCTTATTAAACAAGATCCTGCTTTGACTGTTCTCCCTGGCACATCTGATTGTCCTCCTGGGAGGGAGGGCTGGGGTGGGCGGCCAGTCAACCTTTACCTTTCTTGGCTCCTCCGGGTCAGGGCGTGCTTTTCTGGCTTCTCCCGCTGGTCAGGAGGAGACAGGGGCTAAAAACCCCAACAGCCAAGGACCTGAACAGACACTCTCAGAAGAGGATATACAATCAATCAACAAATATATGGAAAAATGCTCATCATCTCTAGCAATCAGAGAAATGTAAATCAAAACTACTCTAAGATATCATCTCACTCCAGTCAGAATGGCAGCTATTATGAAGACAAAGAATAATTAGTGTTGACGAGGATGTGGGGAAAAAGGTACACTCACACATTGCTGGTGGGACTGCAGATTGGTGCAGCCACTATGGAAAGCAGTATGGAGATTCCTTGGAAATCTGGGAATGGAACCACCATTTGATCCAGCGATCCCTCCCTTGGACCATACCCAAAGGACTTAAAAACAGCATACTACAGGGACACAGCCACATCAATGTTTATAGCAGCACAATTCACAATTTACAATAGCTAAACTGTGGAGCCAACCTAGATGCCCTTTAGTGGATGAAAGGATAAAAAAAAATTGGCATATATACACAATGGAATATTACTCAGCAATAAAAGAGAATAAAATCATGACATTTACAGGTAAATGGATGGCATTGGAGAAGATAATACTAAGTGAAGTTAACCAATCCCCCCAAAAAAATGCCAAATATTTTCTCTGATATAAAGAGGCTAACTCATAGTGGGGTAGGGAGGGGAAGCATGGGAGGAATAGATGAATTCTAGATAGGGCAGAGGGGTGGGAGGGATAGGGAGGAGGCAGGGGATTAGCAAGGATGGTGGAATGTGGATGGATGTCATTATCCAAAGTACATGTATGAAGACACAAATTGGGTGTCAACCCACTTTATATACAAACAGATATATAAAAATTGTGGTATATATGTGTAATAAAAATTGTAATGCAAAAAAAAAATAAAAACAAAGTACATGATAAAGACATGAATTGGCATGAACACACTTTATATACACAGATATGAAAAATTGTGCTCTATATGTGTAATAAAATTTGTAATGCATTCTGCTGTCATGTACTTAAAAATCAATTAAATAAAAAATAAATTGATAAAATTCAATTTGAAAAAAAAAGAAACACAAACTTGAGAATGCACAATGGTTTTTCAAAAAATGAAATGATATTTTAACTGATTCTGGGTCTTAAAATGTGCATGAGCCAGTTGGTTAAAGTGGAACTCCAAAAGAAAAGAAAAACAGAGTTGATATTGGATGTACAAAAACATGATGATCATGCAAGTTTCTGTGAACCTGAGGGAGATCTTGATTCACTTTATTTTAGTTTTTTGCTTTCAGGTGACATTAAAAGTCACTAACATAAGAAGTCACTTCGCTGAGAAAAGTAACATTTATTCCCTACTAACTTTGTTGAAGATAATACCTCTGATGCTAGCTCATGATTGTAGATAGCAGGTAGATCTGAACAGTGTGAAGGTGAAGATTAAGGGGTTAATTCTACAGACTGAGACTGCATACTCACTCTGGACATGTTTTTTTATTTGGGGGGAGGGCATTGTTTTTTTAAAACAACATAAAATTCCCCTGATCCTGCTTTGTCTCACTCAATATCAGATATCAGGATATCTGGCAACTCAGTGCTGAACACTAGATGTTCACTCAACTGAGGAGCCTACAAATTAATCTACTATTAATGGTTCAACAGGAAAATGGACAAGGTTTACCTATATGCCTGCAGGAGCATGCACATAAGGAGGATTCTGGATAGCTAGAAATAGGAGTTTATATATCAACTTAACATGGAAAAGGGTGGAGGTGAAGAAAGTTATTTTGGGAAATAAATGGACTTCTAGAGAAACAGATGGAAATTGCAATAGTCTGTGATAATGTTTGGTTATGCAGTTTTTCATCCAGGCATAGTTATTTATTCTCCTTCATGGCAGTGAAGTTTCCCATAAATGAATTTATAGCAGCTTCACTCCCGGAAGGCTCTGTCTATATAGACAGATAAGAAAAGTGCTAAAATAGCTTCTTCCTGCTCAGCTGTGCTGAATCTCAGATGTCCCTAGTTAAAATAAACTTCCTACCAACTCAGTGAGACTGAGTGATTTTCTACAGTTTCATTTTCTTCCTTTCCACAAGTTAAACAGAATATTAGCCTCCCTAACACATTCTTGCCTGAATGCCCAGAATGTGAGTATGTTAGGCTATAATAAAGGGAATTAAGGTTACAGGTGAAATTAAGGCTGCTATCAGATGAATCTAAAAAGGATCAGCAGATGTGGAACATGACGCCAGAAAAAAGATTCAAAGAGATAAGTGATGAGAGACAAAGTCAAAGAGATTCCACGTTTCTAGCATTGAAGATGGGAGAATGAATCCATGAGCCAGGAAATGCAAAGAGCCTATAAAAAAGTTGAAATGTTCCAGAAAGAAACAGAGTATTCACATCTTTATTCTAGCCCAATAGATAGACTCATGTCAGATTTCTGACCCACAGATATATAAGGTAATAAATTTCTGTGTTTTTAAGTCAAAGTTTATGGCAATTTGTCATGGAAGAGATATATGAAAAAATGTTCAATATCACCAGCAATTAGAGAAATGCAAGCTAAAACTACACTGAAATTTCATCTCACTCTGGTTAAAATGGCAATTATCAAGAACACAAGTAACAATAACAAGTTTGTGAGGATCTGGGGAAAGGTACACTCATATATTGCTGGTGGGACTGCAAAATGGTGCAGATACTCTGGAAAGCAGTATGGAGATTACTCAGAAAACTTGGATTGGAACTACCATTTGATCCAATTATCCCACTCCTCCACCATTTGACCCAGTTATCCCATTCCAAAAGACTTAAAATCAGCATACTGTAGTGACACAGCTATATCAATATTTATAGCAGCTCAGTTCACAATATCTAAGCTATGGAACCAATTTAGGTGCCTTTTAGTAAATGAATGGATGAAGAAATGTGGTACATATACACGACGGAATATTACTCATCCATAAAGAAGAAATTATGAAATTATGGTATTTGCCAGTAAATGGATGGAACTGGAGACTATCATGCTATATGAAATAAGCCAATCTCCAAAAAACAAAGGCTGCTGACTCTCAATAGACAGGGGTTAGGGGGTAGTTCACCAGATTGGACAGGGCAAGTTGGAGGAAGGGAGGGGAGGTGAGAATGAATTGGACATAACATTCCTATGTTTGTATGTGAATACACTATTAGTATAAATCTACATCATGTACAACCACAAGAATGGGAAGTTATACTCTCTCTATATATGATATACCAAATACGTTCTACTGACATTTATAACAAAAAAATTTAAAGTTGACAAAAAATAAATAAAGGCATATAAGGAGAAGTTGATAAGCTCCTCTTGATAGATTCTTGATATTTCACTTGTGCTGCACATAGTGGCGGGGGAGGGGTGGACAGGAGGGCTAGATTATGTATTACACAGTTGTTTTCCGTGAGATGGAAATATATGTCCTTTCTGATAAATGGGAACTGTTTTATAACATGTCAGCCATGTTAAAATGGCTGCTTTCCTGCATGCCCTCTTGTCAACATTTACTGTCCCTTTCCTACTGTCCACTGCCTGACCTTTTCTCACTAGTAAGTCCCAAGAAATCTCAGACCAGAACATGATTCTGAATATATATTTCTTAGCCAAGTGAGGGACAATGTCTCCAAGAAAGAAGACCAGATCTCTCAACCACTTGTAAATTATATGGATTTTGAGCTGCCTTGGGAACAAGGAAGTCTGCTCCCTACCTGGAAAGGGGCACTAGTGAGACTAACAGTGCTACTACCAGGAGACAATGGCATGGATTCCAGAGGATGGCAAGATTTTGATTCATTCACATCCCCAATTTTGCAGTAATAGCCAAGTTCTCTTTATGAAGCTCCCAAAGGATGACATAAACAGCCTCTGTCAGTTTGTCTAGAAAATGCCAAATGCCTTCCAAGTCACTAAGGAAAACCACCACTTCTTCTGTTCTAGGTCTCCTGGACACTAGAAAGCCCATTGGCCTTTTTGCCCATGTAAGACAAGAAGTCAATCTTGGCATGTTGACCCCAAATACAGGTAGTAAGAGAAGACTTTAATATTTCTCAAAACAGCTGGGTATAATCTCTAAGGATAGCCTATATGCCTTAGTGTGGTAGCAGCCCTTGTGATTTGCCACAAGAAGCAGAGAAGTTGACCTTGGGCCAGTCTATCACTGTACATACTCCCAAATGTTTACTTTTATTGTGGGAATAAAAGGAAAGTGTTGACTTACCTGGGAAGACTAGGCAAGTATCAAACTACTACTAAGTAATCCTAATACTTCCCTGAATTCAGGATAGTTTTAAACCCAGCTACCTGTTTCCCATTAATTCTAATGTGCTCATTCATGATTGTGTCTACATTATTGAACAAGCTTATTCCAGACATCTGATCTAATAGACTGACCTTTGAAGAATCGAGATCTTGAGACTGTTTTGAACCAAGGTGTGGTAGCTTGTTTCTGCCAAGACCAAGATACCTGATAAGAATACTTAGAGGAGGAAACATTTATTTGGGGTTGACATTTTTAGAGGTTAATTCTATAGTCATAGAGTTCCAAAGCACAGAGTTGGATGGGTTCAAGTGAGGCAGAACTCATGGCAGAAGGGCATGGGGGAGGAAATTTTCTCAGTTCTTGGAAGCCAGTAAGCATGGAGTAAAATATTATATAGCTAGCTAACTAAATAGAGAGACAGATGGAAAGATAGGGTGAGCAAGAGATATTGAGGTGGAGCAAGAGACAAGATATGATCCTCAGGGCACATCCTTCATGACCTACCTCTTCCTCCCAATATGCCCCATTGTGTTGAGAGCCATGGCCAGGTCAGGATGGTGCCTGGCATTTTGCCAGAAGGGGCAGTTCCTGCTGCCTTCGGTGCCCGCTATTTTTGAGTTCTTCCAAGTTCCAGTTCTGGTTGAGCTCTAGCGGAGTTCCTAGAGAGTTCCCGTGGGTTGATTGAGTTCCCCTGGAGCACCCAGAAGCGGAGTTCCTGGAGGGTTGCGTGGGTGGCATTCCCTTGAGTTCAAAAATAAAGTTAGTTCTTGCTTGAATCTATAAGTGGCTCAACCTCCCGCTTATTTGTGCCTAGCCAGACTGTGGCACCATTGGCCTGCTGTTATTACCCAGTAACCCATTTAAATTATTAATCCTTCAAAAGAATATCTGCTAATTAGATTGCAGCTCTCATATTCTAACATTTCACTTCTGAACATCCCTGCATTAACACATGAGCTGTTCCAGGGACAATAAAGATCCAAGCCATAAAATAAGGTAAGCACAGAGTTGGATATAGGGTGTTAACCCAGAAAAAAACACTGGAAGCAGAAGTCCTTCCATTCAGTACTTCTACACATAAGGCAGAAGCTTTCACAAAGACCCCTCCATTTACCTAAGGAATTACTGGCATATCAAAAACAACAACAAGAACAAAACAAACAACAATTAAAACATAAACAAACAAAAAACTAAAGTATTTTATAAATTAGATGAAAAATAAGGTGAAAACTTCTTTGGCCCTGTTTTGGGTGAGGGTATGACTCTAAGCATTTTATCAATTGATTTTACCTATAAAAATAATGATTTTTATTATAAAATTTGTATCTTTGCATTAAAACAAATGTAAATAAAACTATTCTAAAATAGAGGAAGAAGGAAAAAAAGATATTCATGTTATTTCCTACAACAAATGTTTCATTTTTTTCGTCCAACTATTTTCTACATAGAATTTTTTTGGTATATGTTTTTTTTTTTTAATCTATGTACAAGGGATACACCTTGGTTGTAATACCTCTATCATTAAGGTTTATCCCCAGCACTCTGACTTATTTATATTATGTCACTCCAAAATGCTCTATACGACTTATAATCCTGTTTCTGTTATTTATGCTTTATTTCAATTTCACATTTACTTTTTCCTTTTTAAATAAATAGATCTCATGTTTGAAATGTTTCAAAGACTGTTGATACCACAACAGTCATTAAGAGTAGCTATGAACAATTTATTCTAAGTTTGGTTTAAAATGAAACTGAATAAAATGTATTTTTAGACAGTACTCACTCACAGAGCCTGGTAACAGTGGCAAACACATCCAAGCCACAGGAGGTGTCCATCAGCCCGGGAAGTACCCACAGATATCAGAGCGAATTGCTTCTATTCATTTGCAGGAAAAAAAAAAAAAACAGAGGCGATGTTTTTTGATCTGTCCTTAGTGGTCAGGGACAGTCTTTTCCATTTCATAGACTCTGAGGAAGGGGGGAGGGGGCGGGGGTCACATACCATGCAATCACAAGGCTTAGGGCGCTGGGGCTTATCCCTGTCTGTCAGGCTGCGCCAAGCCTTTTGCGTTCTGCCCCCGCCCTGACCTGTGGAGCCAGACCTGAGGACACAGGAGGCCTCTGGCATTCTGGCCCAGCAACTGAGCTTCTTGAGGTGAAGTAGCATCCAGGCAGCTTCCTATCAGTACAGCTCTCCAGCGGCCTTGAACTGTGCTTTCGCCTCTTCCCAGGCACAGCTGGTGGTGAGTGCCAGGTCCAGAGAGCAGCGGCAGCATTAGGGGCGTTCTGGTCCAGGGACCGCTCTGCCGCAGCTGCATGCAATGTCCTGGGTCAGCACAGACCTCAGCCCCAGAGCACAGGAGGGAAGGGGAGGCACTCAGTCTTTCAGTGAGGAGGCAAGCTCTGGAAGGGGCAGGCAGGGAAAACAGGGAAAAACCAGGGGAGCTGGGGAAAATGCTTGAGGGTTTCCACAGCAGCAGAGATGCTTGGTGTCCTTGTCCAGGGGAAACTCTGCTTCAGGGCATGTGTGGAAGATCAAGCTGGCTCCTTTCGATCTCCATATCCATGCTTTATATCCTGAGACTGGTGCCCTTGGTCACTTGAACTATTATTAAGTAAGCAAATTTGTGTAACAGGAAAGGTGTGTGAGTATCGGGTGCACATTTTGTTAGACAAGAGCACACTGCTCAAATGGAGTTTGTACTATTGGCAATTTGATTTGAGAGGAAATAAAAACTGTTCTTACAGAATGGTTTTTTGTTGTTGTTTTTTTCCCAGAAAATGATGTGGGGGTGCAACTGATTCCAGGTCTGGTGGGGAGTCCTGCATGGGTCCGTTAAGATAAAATTATTGCCTGTTCTCAAATGTGTGAAGATAAGGAGAGTTAATATTGGTGGATGAAAACTTACTGAGCTCTTTTTTTCAGAATTTTATGTGGCTATTTTAGTTTTAATAGTTAACTTTAAAAATTATCCAGCTATTGGTAACACATCAAAAATAATACACGAAAACATTCCAATAATGCAAAAAAGTGCAAACCAAAAACTAGATTGTAAATCAGTTTTAAAAAAATGTGTGTATAAGTAGGAATTAGAAATGCAAATACTCACTCCTTTTTCAGAAAAAAAAAAATACGGATTCACAGTAACAAATGTAACAAATGGGCATGATTATTCCAGGGCCCTGGGCATTATTCAAGAGTTCCTTTAAGGAACACACTATTTTAAGTAAGTTGTATTACAATAAACACATGTATAAGACCTATTTCTGCATTTAATATCATTAGGCATCCATGAAGCATTTGAAGTGAGTATAAGAAAGTTAAAACTAGAAAAAAAAAAGGCGGGGGAGGGAGAAAACTAGGAAAAAAAATAAAGAAAGTTAAAAAAAAATACCACCCAGAGTGGAACATTGCCTGAGGGAACACATTGGAATGGACACAGGTGAACTGAAAGGACCTCTGCACTTAAAAAATGTTGCATCCTGGAGGCCATAAGAGAAAGTAATGATCAGTCTTTCCTTCTGAAACTGGTTCTTCAGACAAGCTTTCTCTGGCATTTACTTTTTTTTTTTAATTTTAAAAGTTTTTTTTTTAATTTTTTTTATTTTTATTTTTACATTTTTCATACATTGTGATTGTACATAATGGCAGGAATTGTTGTTGCATTTTCATGCTTCTACGTTCATTCTTCTGTACATTCATTCTTCTACATATGGATAACCTGCTTTCCAAGCACCAGTTTTAAAAAGACTGTCCTTTCTCCCATGTGTGTTTTTTGCACCTTTTAATAATTTTTTTTTAAAGAGAGAGAGAGAGAGAATTTTTTTAATATTTATTTTTTAGTTCTGGGCGGACACAACATCTTTGTTTGTATGTGGTGCTGAGGATCGAACCCGGGCCGCACGCATGCCAGGCGAGCACGCTACCGCTCGAGCCACATCCCCAGCCCTGCACCTTTGTCAAAAAGGATCAGATGACTATTTCTGAATAGTTTTGTCTATGAGTCTTCTATTCTACCATTGGTCTATGTGCTGTTTTCTTGGCAATTATTTTGGAGGGAAATGTGTGTGTGTGTGTTTGTGTGTGTGTGTGTGTGTGTGTGTGTGTGTGTCACATGAGGATGCAGAAGAGACTGAGGAATGGCAATGGAGAGCACCCTCAGGGCTGTCCATATGCATGCAGTAGTGAATGTTCTCAGTGCACTTTCTAAGGAGGATTGTTGTAGCTGTAACTGTCCTTATTCTAAGTGTTTCAGTACACACTAGGACATTAAGACCCTCTGGTCACATATGCTACTGTTTGATGGCTGGATCTCATTTGGGAATAAACCTAGATTTCATAGAGAGATAGGTTGGCACCATGTTCACTAAATACTTTGTAAATATGTCTGTCCTTAGTTTAACACACACACACACACAAACACACACACAACACACACACATTTTCATTGACCCACACTAATTTAACATAGGTAAGTATTTGGTGTGACATTTACTTGTACATCTACAATGTGTAAAGATCAGATGAGGGTGATTGGTGTATCTGTCACCACAGGCACTGTGCTGACAGTTTTTGATATGAGTTTGGTAGCAGTTGAAGACAGTATCTTGGAAGAAGGTTTATATTGTGTTAAAGATGAACCATATAATGTGGGATAGGAAATTAGGATTCAAATGTTTTAATGAAAATTAAAGAGCCCAAATGGCCTCTACCTGTATCTACAGGTCCTATAGACCTATGAAAACCTCATCTGTTCTTTAAAATAAGGCTGAGTTCACCTCAGAATGTCAACCAAAAGTTGATAGTCTAGTTGATTTTGTTCATATATATTTTTTTCTTTTTCAATAATGTCTTGTATAATTTTACTTGCATACCACATATCCCTCCTACTTAAAGTACACTTCTGGCATTATTAATATATCTTGATATTAATATTAATATATTCAGAGTCATTCTTGCATCATGATTCCACAAAACTCACTAGTATTCATTCCTTGAGCTACACAGTTAATTTATTTACAGAGAGAATATATTCAGTGGATCATATTCAAAGTTAGCAGAGTAACAGTTGTTTAAGATAGGAATGGGTGATAAGTACAGAGAAAAAATTGCTATTCTACCTTCTGCTCCCACCCAAGTGTCTATGAATAAGTTTGTTTGCATAAGAAGGGAATGAAGTCTTGCTTGGTCAGAGACCCTGCTGAACCAGGGTCTCTTTAGTTTATTGATCACTATTAGCTCAGTCCCTTGGGTTTGTGACTGGAAAAGCCTTGATGCTATTTAGAGCAGGTTATGGCTGGAATTTAGTTCTTAGATCCAAAATTAGGTAATCCAATTCAATTTATCTAGAGGGTGAAAAAGAAGTTTCTAGATAGAAACAAGTTTTGTAATCCCCCACTGAAGCCACTGGAGCTGAGTTTTACAAAGAAAGAGGAAGGACTGATGGTGAGGTGCTGACTTTATCTACCTTTCAAAGAAGGCCTAAATGGGGTGCCAGTAGGGTGGGGTCAGCTTGATGAAGAAAGGAGACAAAGGGTGAGGACTTTCCAGGGCATCTCCCAGTATCATCCTCCTGACTTCCTGAGACACCCTTTCCCCCATGTCTTGTTACCTACTTCTTTTATTTGAATTCATAGGAATTTCTCAATAAAAGATCCATTTTAAATTTACAAGAGTTTTTCTCTTATTTCCAATGGCCATAAAGTCAACCATTATTTTGTATTGTACTCTTTTTATTCCCCAAATTGATCATGGCCTGGCTGAGGCAGGCAGTGGGATGGTTTGGAAAAAGTTCATAAAGTACCCTTATAAATCCTTGATTTGGTTGTGCCCTTGCTGTCAGTGAGGTTCTCCTCTGCTTGAAGCTCAGTGTCTTTTCCACCTGCACCCCTATTTTCATGACATGAGAGATTGCTGCAGGTGGTGTGGTGTTGGTGTGTTGTGTGTGATAAACCTGGTGGTGTCTCTGTTCTTGGAGTTCCCGAGAGGTGTTGCACTGGGACAACACATACAGAGATAAATAAGTCTTCTAAGACCTTATGATAAAATAGGGGTTCAGAACAGCATCCCCAAGATGGCTCTCGGGTTGTTACAGTAGTCTCATATAATCTCCTTGCTGCACCCCTACTGACTTACAAAAGTCAGAGTGGTCTTTTTAAAAGTAGTTAAATCATGCCATTCCTTCACTCAGAACTTTCTGATATCTCTCAGTTTCATTCCTAATCCAAGTCAAATTCTTTATGGTGGATGTTGGTGGGCTCTGCCTAAAATGGTGTTCCTGTGACCTTATCACCTGTCTTCTTGCCCTCCCTTACTCTTTAGGTCTTTGTCCTCTTGCTGGTTCCTTAGGCTAGTGCTTAGATGAGCACTGCTCCTCCAGATGGCCTCCCTGAGTGACTGCTCTGTAGCTTCATTGGAGAGCACTTTCCTGACCACCTGTCCTACCTCAGTCATTATTTGGTGATAATCTCTTTCCTGAACATATTAATCAGCGATTTAAATGCCAGTGTTTGATAACTCCAGGCTAGATTATCTGTGGGTTTTCTTTTATGTTCTGATTTGAAACTTTAGCTCCTTTATTCTGGCATGTCTGGTAATTTTAGGTTGAACATTTAGATGATGATCTTTATTTTTCTTTCACTTTTTTTTCTTCTTCTTTAACCAGGGATTGAATCCAGTGTCTTTAACCAGTGAGCCACATCCACCACCCATTTTTTAAAAATTTTAAGACAGGGTCTCACTATATTGCTTAGGGCCTTGCTAAGTTGCTGAGACTAACTTGAAACTTTCGATTCTACTGCCTCAGCCTCTGAGTCACTGGGATTCCGTGCCATCATGCCTATCCAATGATATCTTTGTTGAGAGTGGATTTAACTTTCTTCTAGCAAAGGCTGAGAAGATGACCTTGATAGAGAAGAGAATGGTCTTTTTGGTTTTCCCATATTCCCAGGCCATATTGTTTCTAGGATCTCAAAAGCTTGTATTTCTAGGGATCCTTACCTTTGCTGGCCCATAATCCAACTTTTGTCTCCCTGGCTGGAAGACTGCTGAGATTTTTTGCTCAAATATATTAGGGGCATCTGGAAGATACTGCTAGCAGCGTCTTTCTGCCTGGCTCCTGAGAGTTGTCCTATGTGTGAAAAGTTTGCATTTGCAAATATCTAGAGAGGAAAAGGCAAGGGGTGCTGGGATTGCCCAGAGCTGATCTCTGCTTACTGAGATTTTGGTTCCTTAGTCCCTGTGGCTTCCTTGCTCTCACCAGAAAACTCCTCACACACTTGTGTTCATGTTCTGTCTCCTTCTATGGTTGTTCTCAGAAGGATGATCAGTTTGGAGCAGCTGGTCCACCATAGGCAGAGAGCAAGTACTTCATGGATAACTTTGGCCTTAAAAAATGAAAACTAGAATTATTGCAGTTAGCATTTCAAACCTATTTAACAAGCTCAGTTCAGCATCTGGTCTAACTCTGAATCTATTTAAGGAGCCTTTTGTAACTTGTTTAATGAAACATTTTTAACTTCACTTGTTAACTTAATATTCATTTTTTTCTTTAAAGCATTGAGCTGTTTAACTATTGATTTGATTTACTTAATCATTTTCATATGTTTGCCCAATAAAGAAATAATAATGTCAGTACAAAACAGTGTTAGAATTTACCTTTTTAGCTGATTGAAGGTGCACAACAGAGTTGTACAATTTGAAACTATAAATTCAGAAAAATCTCTCTAGCCCCTGACTGCTCGACTAAGCTCCTTTTGGTATTAAGAATATTCTAAACTCCAATATTTTTAAAAAATTGAGCTGCATGATGAGCATGTAGGCTGTTCTTGAATTGAAGTTGTATCATATGATTTACAAGCCAGACAAGACTAACAATCATGGGCCTTTTTCTTCCTTCCTAGGGTTTGAATAATTTTCATACTGTTTAAATTTTAGGACACTTTAATTTGGGAATGTGACATCTAATTGGAGTGTAGGTATTCTAATTTGTGTCTGCCTCCCATTATAGATTCTAAGGTTGATCTTTTTTTAATTTGTTTTAATTAGTTATACATAGCAGTAGACTGAATTTATGCACTTTGATATAGTATACATAGATGGGATATAATTTCTCATTTTTCTGAGTGTATTTATTGTAGAATTGTGAAGAAATAATAAAGGGAAACACAAAGACAAGATGCAGAGGTAGAAAAGTGGCAGAACAGCTCCTTGACCAAGTGGCCACATTTATTTATACCAATATGTTATATTAGGCCTTTAGTACCATAACCACATTATTGTTTAGACTATCAGTAAAATTACTTATTCTGCAGTTACATTTCATAGCTACAGTATGCAATGTTAGAAGGTTTTGTGCAGTTCTCAAGAAAGTCCATTGTCTGAAGTTACTGTTAGGCATGCAGCTCCAGCAACAACAGAGCTTGGTTAAAATTTTAGTTATCTAGCAAACAAGTTCCTTTATTCCCAGGAGCTATGTGCCTACAATCAAGGTCAAGGCTTGATGAGGCTCTAACACAGAGGCATCCAGGGCATTGCCATACCAGGTAGACATTGCACATTATTAACTATATTACTAGATCCTAAGAGAGACTGCAGGGCATTCTAACAAGGTGCCTCTTACCCACCGGGTGTTTTCTCACTAGGAGAATGCTTTCCTGTACATTTCCAAACCCTACATAGAATCACATTGGTTATGCAGTCACATGCTCTTATCACAGTGATTTAGGCTGTTCTTTAGAAAGGAACCTACTCACTGTAGCACAGTTTAAATGAAGCTTGATTTAAATGTGTTCATGTGTTGTTATCTGGTGTTTAAAATCTAATTTACCTGAACTATGAAATTTCTATTGCTTTTCCCTATACAGAAAAACAGAACTCTCCAGATGTCTTCCAATAATGACCCAGTTTTAATCTCCATGTCCCAACGCAATTCTGATGTCCTCCCTGGGATGAGCTTCAGTGACCAGAAAGGGCCTGTGTTAAGTTTTCACAACATCTGTTATGAAGTAAAAGAGAAGAGAGGCTGTCTATTTAATTTGAAAACAATCAAGAGCAAGAAACTATCAGATGTCAAGTATGTGCATGAACTTTTTAAAGGACCACTTTATTGACCTAGAGTGAACTTCAGGTTTTGGCTATGATCAACAAACTGCTATGAATATTTGTGTTCAAATATTAATTTAGACATATTGAGAAATGTTTTCATTTCTTTTGGCTAAACTAGGACTGAAATAATTGAAACACTTAAGTGTGTGCTGAGCTCTGAAAGGAACTGAACTGTCAAAACATTCCTAAAAGTGTTTCTGTCATGTGCATCAATCTTTGTTTGAGAAACTGAACAATTAATGAGCCATTTAGTTTTTAATGAATAAGCCATGTTTTTGGTGGAAAGAGGTCTGGTGGTATAGTTCATTGTCTTTTTTTGTTTGTTTGTTTGTTTGTTTTTGTTTTTGTTTTGTTTTGTTTTTGTACTGTGAATTTAACCATGGGACACTTAAACACTGAGCCACATCTCCAGCCTCCCCCCCCCCACCTTTGTTTTTGCAATTTATTTGCAGACAGGGTATCATTGAGTTCCTTAGGGCCTCACTAAGTTGCTGAGGCTGACCTGAAACTCTTGATCCTCCTTCCTCCAGAGCTGCTGGGATTACAGGCATGTGCCACTGCACCAGACTAGTTTATTGCATTTTGATTGTGGATATATAATTGTAACTCTGATCTTTCCCAACTCTGAAAAAGAGTGTGTTTCTATTTCACTACTCGAACATGATTCAGAGACGAATGAGTTTTAGGTACTTGTGCACTTTATGACCTTTATGTTCTAGAAGCAAGGAGATTGAAATGACAGTATATCATGAAAACACTTTTCTTTTCAAATAGACCTGTTTTAAAATGAATGGTCTATTTATAGTTGTTCACAGACTATAATAATTTACTTATTGCTTACTCTAATAAAGACAGGTAGAATATATTTAAATATAAGATCCCTATAAGCTAATTGAATCCCACCTAGAAGAGTATCTTGTTATGTAGTTTTTAAAGTTCCTAGAAATTATGATTTTATTTTTATTCTTTTCATCCAATAACAAATTCAGAATTCAAAGTGTGATGTTGAAGTTGGACCTAGAGTGGAGGGAGATGAGTGTTTCAATGTAACCTATCACTACAAGGTACCTCCATGAGTTTTTCACAGATGCTGGTCATTAGAGTTGTCAATACTTTTCTGATACTTGTGAGCCTCTGCTTCCCCTCTATGATGTCAGAATGTGAATTTGGCTTTGCTCAGAGACCATGGCCTATGAGTTCTAGTTGTATAATAAGGGAAATAAGTCTTCCTAGTCAAAGCATAAACTTTTTACTGACTCTTCAAGATTGGGAAGTGGTTATAAAAGAGTACTTTAAGTCAGGTCAAGGCTTGATGAGGCAAATCTATATGAAATTAGACATATGTTCTGTTTTCTTGATATTTTTTTGTGACTCTACAATTTTTAATTAATAACACCAGCTTTCTCCAGAGGGCAAGGAAATGACAAGATAGTGTAGAAAATGTTGAGGCATGCATGGGTGGGAGAGAAATGGACAGGATCTGAGGCCCAACTGGGCTGAGGCCAGGGCTGCTGTGCAGGATTAGAACTTTGTCCATGCAGCAACACCTGCTGTATTGCATACTTCTTGTGTCTGTACTGTGTTGGTTAAGAAATCCTGACTAGGAGAGGAATGGTGGATGGAAGGCTTTGATCTTTTGCTACATAAATCAAGATATACTTGATTACTTGATTTATGAAAAGCTAATAAGACTTTTGTGAAACACAATAATTAAGAAGTAGTTGTTCCTACAGATTTTGATGAAAGAGGTAGAAGGTACCATGCTTTCAATATGGGCAGGTTGAATAGATATAAAACACACACTATTTGAGGGTTCATTTACGTCTCTTATCCCTTCCAGCTTTTTGAATAGGGACTCAATAGACTAAGGCGGAGATTCACTTATTCAACAAATGTTGGGTTCCTAGTATGTGCCTGGTATTGTATAAGATACTAGTTACAGAGATATGGCCTGTGTTCTTGGAAATTTTGTTGTCTAACGAAGAGTCTGAAAACCAGAGTCGTTTCCCTGCATTAATTGCTGTGATCAATCAAAGTACTCAATGACAGAATAGAAGCCCCTCACCCTGAATTGGAGGGCCAGGTGCATGAAGACTGAGAAAGTGAAAAAACTGTGTGTGTGTGTGTGTGTGTGTGTGTGTGTGTGTACAGGGAGGTTGACTTGTCCTGGGAATGGCATTTACCTACTCTGACCATAAACAAAACAAGGCCAAAGGGTGGACCATTATCTAGTAAAGTATAATAGATCTATGAGGAGGGAGAACCTCTGCATGAACATACTGAAAGAAGAAAATAAGTTGGGAATGGCTTGTGAGGGGTAAGAAAAGAGCAGAGGGAGGGTGGGGAGGCCAAGGATTGGTGGACCATAGTTGATGGTCTTAACTGTCATTGTAGCATGAAAGCAGCTCTAGACTCTACTTAGACCAATGAGGATAGCTTTGTCCAATCACAGTGTTTATGAAAATAGAAAATAAGTGACCAACTGCAGGGTAGTGATTTCTGGACTAGAATGTGTACTCTAGGGAGCTAGGATTTTGTTTTCTTGATTTAGTCTTAGCACTATCCCACCTAGAAGAGAATCTTGTTCATACAAAATAGATAGGTCATGATTATGTTGCCTAAATGAATGTGGAATTAGCCATTGCTCCACATTGGAACTGTGGCATTTGGGATTCTACACTATTGCTGTTTCTGTAATATTAGGGTTTAGTGTCAAAGGAAGCCAAACAAGGGTGCGTATGAAATGCTTTGCCTTAACATATTCACATTCAGTTTCTGGTTGAATCCTTCATAATGGCTTGCTCCTTCCTTGAGTATGTATCTTAAAAACCTGGGAAGTTTTCCAGTCAATGAAGACTTAGAGAATCACAGAGCTTTTTCTGGTCACTTTAGAAGTAGTTGCTGGGTATTAATAAAGAAGATGCATTGAGAACTGTAGAAAAATGCACTTTGAGAGTTTATGCAAGCATTTTGAATTTGGAAGATTGCTAATGATTGAACCCAAGACTCCATGCATGCTAATAATCCATTCTAACAATGATCTATACCTCCAGACATACCCAGTCATTAACATGTCTTTAACCTGGGGGAGGAGGGTTACCAAAAGATTAAGATTTTTCTGTGTCACAGCTTGCTCCTGGTTTACCACACTCTCATTAGAGTCGTCCAGTGATTGAGTGAGATGTTTTTCAGTTAATGAGCAAAGTGAAAATCACATTTCAAGTCAGTCTCCAGCAACCCTAGTATCATTGGGAGACACATCAAATGTCATAGGCTATGAATGCTGAAGCCCTCATGGATGTGAATGCTGAAGTGGCAGTTGTACTAGGACATTCATTACTCATGACAGCTGGGCAGTAATAGGATCGACCTCCCTGGGAATCCTATGTAAGGACATATAGCTGTCAGATTTGATCTTGAACTAGGAATAGATACTGATTCTACTGTAGAACAACACAGCTTGATGTATGTTCCAATTTTAAAGACAGACTGGCATAGCCACCAGATTTTTGAATGGGTGAAGTCAGGCTGCTATTTCATCATTCCTGTACACCTACATTGTCCCTCCCCTTAGTTGTCCTTCCTCCATTTCATTCTTTGTGTCTATTTTGTACCTGTACATCCCTAAGGACATCCAGCTACAGGGACATCTCCTAATGAACGTTTTTCAGTCCATTTATCAGACACTAACAAAGCAGTAAATCATCTATCCTGGAATGTGTTTTGCTTTTTTTTTTTTTATTAGCACGATGTTTTTCTTAAGTATAAAGAACAGGTTATGGTTTCTTATATTCTGGAATGCTTTATCCCATCTTTGATTTTTACTTAATATGTGTTGATTTTTGTTCTGATTAGATTTTTTTAAAGTGAGAACACTACTGCTGAGAGTCAACAAATCACTGGTTCATTCATTGTGTCTAACTTGACTGGGAAGCAGGTGAGAGTATTTGAAGAGGCTGATTAGCTTCTGAATAAGAGGAGTAAGAGTAATGAAGAGTATTCATGTGAATATGCTATTTATTTTATAAACTTTGGACATGAATATATTATTTCACACTAGGATTAGTAGTTTCAAGAATAAATGAAAGAAATTTTTAGAGTTCTGAGGCATTTTCCTTATAGGTCCTGACTAGTGATTGATATCCTGTGTATTCTAGACTACTTTTAATCAATGATTTTTTTCTTTAAGATTTGATGCTTGTTATCTGTCTGTAATTTCATCAGCCTTCAATGAATATATTCATTGCAGACCCTAAATCTATAGAACTCTTTAAAAATTGAAATAATATACCAATATGTTTTTGTGTTTACAGTGGGATCATGAAACCTGGCCTTAATGCCATCATGGGACGCTCAGGTGGAGGCAAATCTGTGTGAGTACCGAAGAAAGCATAAATAAGTCTTTTGGGTGCCATTTCAGTGTGCTTTTACAAATCACATGCATTTTCTGTTCATGTCCTGTCTGGGCCTAAATACGGTGGATAATTTGCCTTTGGAACAGCTTATGGTTTTAATCCTAAGACCAGGAAATCTTATTAAATTTAGCTTTACTAGCATGGCATGATAAAATGATTAACATATAGTAGTTGTCCATGTTATGAGCTAATGAGGAGGAAAGATAAGGGAATAATATTAAAAGTTTAGAGAAGGAGCTAAATATTTCAGTGAACACATGCATCAGAGATAAAGGAGCCTATTATCTGTGTTGGGACCATCAAGGTGAGGGTCATTTGGGAGGTTTATACTGCAGAAGCCAGTAATATATTTTTAAAAATGTTTTTTTTTATTTTTAGTTACACATGACAGTAGAATATATTTGACATATCATATATACATGGAGTATAATTACATTATTTGTGGTTATACATGATGTGGAGATATACTGGTCGTGTATTCATATATGAACATAGGAAAGTTATTTCTAATTCATTCAACCGTCTTTTTTATTCTCATTCCCTCTCCCTTTCCCCAATGTGTCCTGTCCAATCTTGTGAATATCAACCCACCCCACCTCCACTTATTCTGAGTCAACACCTGCATATCAGAGATAACATTTGGCCTTTGTCTTTTTGGGATTGGCTTATTTCACTTAGTATAATAATCTCAATTTCCATCCATTTACTGGCAAATGCCATAATTTCATTCTTCTTTATGGCTGAGTGATACAGTGAGGAAAGGCACCTAAGTTGCTTCCATAGCATAGCTATTGTGAATTGAGCTGCTATAAACATTGATATGGCTGCATCACTATACCATGTGATTTTAAGTCTTTTGGATATATGCCAAGGAGTGAAAATAACTGTGTCAAATGGTGGTTCCATTCCATATTTTATGAAGAATCTTCATAATGCTTTCCAGAATGGTTGCACCAATTTGCAGTCCCACCAGCATTGTCTGAGTGTGCCTTTTTCCTCACATTCTCACCAACATGTATTGGTTTTTGCATTCTTGATAATTGCCATTTTGACTATAGTGAAATGAAATCTCAGTGCATTTCTCTAATTACTAGTGATGTTGAACTTTTTCTCATGTATTTATTTCTTCTTCTGTGTGAAGTATCTGTTGAGTTCCTTAGCCCATTTATTGATTGGGTTATTTGTTTTTATGCTGTTAAGTTTTTTGAGTCCTTTATATATCCCGAAGTTTACTACTCTATCTGAGGTGCATGTGGCAAAGATTTTTTTTTCCCATTCTATAGGCTCTCTCTTTATATTTTTGATTGTTTTCTTTAATTTGAAGACACTTTTTAGTTTGATACTATCCCATTTATTATTTTTTATTTTATTTCTTGGGCTGTAGGAGTCTTGTTGAGGAATGTTGTTACTAAGAGGACATGATGGAGATTTGGGCCTATATTTTCCTCTAGTAGATGCAGGGTCTCTGGTTTAATGTCTAGGTCCTTGATTAACTTTGAGTTGCGTTTTGTGCTAGGTGAGAGATAGGGGTCCAATTTTATTTTGTTATAAATGAATTTCCAGTTTTCCCAGCACCATTTATTGAAGAGGCTATATTTTCTCCATTGTATGTTTATATTGCCTTTGTCTAGTATGAGATAACTATATTTATGTGGATTTGTCTCTGTGTTTTCTATTGTGTACCATTTGTCTTTACATCTGTTTTGGTGCTAATATCATGCTGTTTTTTGTTAATGTAGTTCTGTAATATAATTTAAGTTCTGGTGTTGTGATATCTCCTGCTTCACTTTACTTGCTGAGGATTACTTTGGCTATTTGGGGCCTTTTATTTATTTTTTAGAGAGAGAGAGAGAGAATTTTTTAATATTTTTTTTTAGTTTTCGGCGGACACAACATCTTTGTTTGTATGTGGTGCTGAGGATCAAACCCGGGGCGTACGCATGCCAGGCGAGCACGCTACCGCTTGAGCCACACCCCCAGCCCTGGACCTTTTATTTTTACAAATGAATTTTATGAATACTTTTCCTATTCCTCTGAAGAACATTATTGAAATTTTCATGGGAAGTATACTAAATCTGTATAGCCCTTTTCATAGTATTGCAATTTTGAACTATATTAATTCTGCCTATCTAAGAACATGGGATAACTTTCCTTCTTCAAATGTCTTCATTAATTTTTTTCCTTAGAGTTCTATAGTTTAATTTTAAAGATCTTTTACCTCTTTTGTTAGATATGGTTCCAAGTATTTCGTTTTGGGGGACTATTGTGAATGAGAGAGTTATCCTGATTTCTCTTTCAGTTGATTCATCACTGATGTATAGAAATTCAATTCATTTATGTGTGTTAATTTTATATCCTGCAACTTTGCTAAATTTATGAATTCTAGAAGTTTTTAGTGGAGTTTTGTGAGTCTTCTATATATAGAATCATATCATTGGCAAATGAGGCTAGTTTGAGCTCTTCTTTTTCTATTTGTATCCCTTTAATTTTTTTATTTTAATTGCTCTGTCTAGCATTTTCAGGACTATGTTGCAGAAATAGTGAAAGAGGGCATTCCTATCTTGTTCCAGTTTTTAGAGGGAATGCTTTCAATTTTTCTCCATTTAGAATGATGTTGGACTTGGGTTTAATACATCTTGCTTTTACAAAGTTGAGGTTTGTTCCTACTACCCTTAGTAATTTTGGTGTTTTGAGCTTGAATGTATTGTATGCTATATTTTGTCAAATGTTTTCTGCATCTGTTGAGATAAGCAGGTGATTCATGACTTTAAGCCTATTGATATGGTAAATTGCATTTATTGATTTTCATATGTTGAACCATACTTGGGATGAACCCCACTTGATAATGGTGTACTATCTTTAAATGTTTTTATGTGATTTGCCAGAGTTTTGTTGAAAATTTTTATATCTATGTTCACCAGGGATATTGGTCTGAAGTTTTGTTCCCTTGATATGTCATTGTCTAGTCTTGGTATCAGGGTGATAACTAGCTTGATAGAATGAGTTTAGAAACATTCCCTCCTTTTCTATTTCATGGAATAACTTGAGGAGTATTGGTGTTAGTTCTTCTGTGAAGATCAAGTAAAACTTGGCTGATAATCCATCTGATTCTGGGCTTTTCTTAGCTTGTAGGCTTCTGATTGTGTTTTTATTTCTATTGCTTGAAATTGATCTGTTTAAATCTTCTATGTCTTCCTGATTCAATTTTTTTAAAATTTATTCATTTATTCTAATTTGATATACATGATAGCAGAATGCATTTGAATTCATACCACACATATAGAACACAATTTTTCATGTCTCTGGTTGTACACAAAGAAGAGTTACACCATTTGTGTTTTCAAACATATATTTAGGGTAATGATGTCCATCTCATTCCACCATCATTTCTGCCCATACCCCTGCCCTACCCCTCCCTCCCTCCCTTGTACCCTATCTAAAGTTACTCCATTCCTCTCATGCTCCTCCTCCATCCCCATTATTGATCAGCATCCCCATATCAGAGAAAACATTCAGTATTTGTTTTTTGGGGATTGGCTTACTTCACTTATCATGATATTCTTCAGCTCCATCCATTTACCTGCAAATGCCATGATTTTATTATCTTTTAATGCTTTTCCAAGGAACCTCCATACTTCCAAGCCAAAGTTAATCAAAAGGTATAAAGAAGAATACAACATACTGCTTAAGGGAAGCATGTATCAACAAGACATAACAATTATAAATATATATTTCCCAAACAATGGGGCATCTACATTCATCAAACAAACTATTATCAATTTCAAGAATCAAATAGACCACAACACAATAATTCTGGGTGACTTTAACACCTATTTCACCACTGGATAGATCTTCCAAACAAAAGCTAAACAAAGAAACTATAGAACTCAATAATACAATCAATAACTTAGACTTAACTGACATTTATAGAATATTTCATCCATCAATGATAGAAACACTTTCTTTTCAGCAGAGCATGGATCCTTCTCTAAAATGGACCGTATACTATGCCACAAAGCAACTCTTAGAAATTACAAAAAAAAAAAACAGAGATGCTACCCTGCATTCTATTAGATCATAATTGAATAAAATTAGAAATCAATGATAAAATTAAAAAAAGAAGCTACTTCAACACCTGGACACTAAATAATATGCTTTTGAATGAACAATGTACTGAAGAAGATATCAAAAGGAGATTAAAAAATTCTTAGATGCCAATGTGAACACTGATACAACATATCAAAATCTCTGGGACACTATGAAGGCAGTATTAAGAGGAATGTTCATTGCATGGAGTTTATTCTTTAAAAGAAGAAAAAGTCAACAAACCTAACATTACATCTCAAAGCCCTAGGAAAAGAAGAATAAATCATTACCCAAAGCAGTAGAAGACAGAAAATTATTAAAATCAGAGCTGAAATCAATGAAATTAAAACGAAAGAAATAATTGAAAAAAAAATTGACAAAACAAAAAGTTGATTCTTAGAAAAAAAATTGTTTATTTTTTCTAAGAATCAACTTTTTGTTTTAATTTCATTGATAAGCCCTTAGCTATACTAATTAAGAGAAAGAGAAAACTCAAATTAATAACATCTGTGGTGAAAAAGGAAATATCATGATGGACACTGCGGAAATACAGAAGATGATTAGAAATTATTTTGAAAGTTTGTACTCCAGTAAAATAGAAAATATCAAAGGCATCAACAAATTTCTAGAGTCATATGATTTGCCCAAACTGAATCAGGATGATATACACAAGTTAAACAGATCAATTTCATGGGATGAAACAGAAGATGCCATGAGAAGCCTACAGATTAAGAAAATCCCAGGACCAGAGGGATACACACCTGAGTTCTATAAGACTTTCAAAGAAGAACTAATACCAATCCTCCTCAAATTATTCCATAAAATAGAAAAAGAAGGAACACTTCCAAACTTATTCACTTCCAAACTTATTCTATGAGGCCAATGTCACCCTGATTCTAAAACAAGACAAAGACACATCAAATAAACCAGTGGATGTGTTCATGCCTCTCCCCAGTCACAGTCTGGGGGAAAACCTGTGACTGCAGCTATCTTCCTGCTCTGTACCTCTTTAGTCTCCCAGATCTGGGCTCCTGGCAAAAAGGAGTTTCTTAACAAAGAACAGGAAGAATGGAAAAGCCCTAACTCAAGCCTAAAAGAGAGCAGGCAGGCGAGAATGGGATCCAGGAAGGGGAACGAGAAACTTGGCAGGGTTTCCTGACAGGGCCTTCTAAGTGCATGACGGGCTATTCATGCCTGAGATGACAGGGTGTATGCACGCTTGTCTTTATTATCTAGAAAATGGTACGTGTGTGGCTTTCTGTTTTATTATTATCCACCCCCCTCCCAATTCCCTGGGGCTTTACTCCTTAATGTGGTCACTTTGAACATCACTGGCATCCATTCACAATAGAGGAACATGTTTAGGGAGGAACACACCAAGTTTTGTGGGGGGGTTCTTCTTGTTCAAGGACACAGCAACAGAAATTAGTTTGATGATTTAGGCCATCAAACTTGTAATGCAGGAAACGTGGTTGCTTTTTGCTGTGGTCAACCAACAAACTTAATCCCCAACATCCTACACCCAAAAAATAAAAGGATCAAGGCAAAAATATCATAATGTACAGAGAGACGGAGAAACCTCAAAGACTGACAAGGCTCATCTTTTCAAAACCAGTAAGGACAGGAATGGTCCAAATGATCCAACTAAGGACAGGGCCAAGGAAAACTGATTCTCCATTCTGGAACCCAGAATCCTTCCTCACTCATAGACCAACAAGGCAGATCCTCCCCACTCTGCACACCCTTATCCTGTAGAGGGCCCCGAGGACCTTACTTCACACTGCCTTTCCCAGGAAGCCTGCCCTGTCCCTCCTCTGGCTGTCTCTGCACCTCCTATATGCTGAAGTTATGGCACTTAGCTCACCAGAGGTGATTCCTGCCTGCTGTCCTTGCTTGATTATCATGTCCTGAAAGCTGGGACAACCTGATTCATCCCACTGTCTCCAAGGTCTAGCATAGAATCTGGCACACACTAGCTGCTCAGTAAATGTTTGTGGCATTATATAAATGCACAGAGTAATGTTGAATAAGCCTAGTTGTATATCTCTCTAACACTGAAAAATCAAGGTTCAAAGCTGAATCTTGCAACCACCTTGTCCCTGCAGTGACAGGAAATACTCCACTTTAAACAGGGCATGGTGGTGTACAACTGTAATCCCAGAGACTCAAGAGGCTGCAAAGGAGAATCACAAGTTCAAAGCCAGCCCCAGAAACTTAGCGNAAAAAAAAAAAAAAAAAAAAAAGAAAAAAAACTTCAGACCCAGACCAATATCGCTAATGAACATAGATGCAAAAATTCTCAATAAAATTCTGTCAAATCAAATACAAAAATATACTAAAAAGATAGTGCACCACTATCAAGTGCGTTTCATTCCAGGGATGCAAGGTTGGTTCAACATATGGAAATCAATAAATGTAATTCACCACATCAACAGACTTAAAGATAAAAATCACATGATCATCTCAATAGATGCATAAAAAGCATTCAACAAAATACAGTACCTCTTCATGTTCAAAACACTAGAAAAACTAGGGATAATGGGAACATATCTCAACATTGTAAAAGCTATCTATGGTAGGCCAAAAGCCAGCATTATCCTAAATGGAGAAAATTGATAGCATTCCCTCTAAAAACTGGAAGAATACAGGGATGCCCTCTCTCACCACTTCTATTTAATATAGTTTTTAAAACTCTAGACAGAGCAATTACACAGATGGAAGAAATTAAAGGGATATAGATAGGAAAAGAAAAACTCAACTATCACTATTTACTAATTACATGATTCTATACCTAGAGAATAAAAAAAAATCCACCAGAAAACTTCTAGAACTAATAAATGAATTTAGCAAAGTAGCAGGATATAAAATCAACACCCATAAATCAAAGGCATTTCTTTACATTAGTGACAAATCCTCTGGAAGAGAAACTAAGAAAATGACGCCATTTACCATAGCTTCCTGGTTCAATTTTATAGGTCTTATGTCTCTAGAAATTTGACAATGTCTTCAAGATTTTATAATTTTTTAGAGTACAAATTTTCAAAATAGTTTCTGATTATCATCTGTATTTTAGTAGTGTCTATTTTGATATTTCCTTTTTCATTTTAAATTTTAGTAATTTGAATTTTCTCTCACATCATTAGCTTGGCTAAGTGTTTAACAATATTATTTTCTTCAAAGAACCAACATTTTTTGGTAATTTTTTGTTTCAATTTTATTGATATCAGCTCTGATTTTAATTATTTTCTGTCTTTTCTGCTTTTCATATTGATTTTTTTTCTTTTTCTAGGGATTGTAGACATGTTAGGTTATTTATTTGTTGACTATTATTTTAAAGAATGCACACAATACAATGATCTTTTCTCTTAGTACTACCTTAATAGTGTCTAGAGATTTTGGTACATTGTATCACTATTTTCATGTGTCTCTAAGTATTTTTTTTTATTATTTTTTTCCTGATTTTTTCTGTTATCCATTTGTCATCTAGTGGCATATAGTTAGTCTCCAGGTGTTAGAATAGTTTCTATTTTTCATTTTATCATTGATTTATAATTTTATTCCATTATGATCTAATAGAATTCAAGGAATTATCTCTATTGTTTTTGTATTTGCTAAGAGGCTTTGTGGCCTAAGATATGGTCTATTTTAGAGAAGAATCCATGTGCTACTGAGAAGAAAGTTTATTCAGTCATTGATGGAAGAAATATTCTATTTATGTCTGCTACATCTAAATGTTAATTGTATTTTTTAGTTTTTTACCTTTTTAATTTAGTTTTTGTTGTAGGATCTATTCAGTGTTGAGAGAATTGTTTTAAAGTTACCCAGTACTATTTTTGTGTTGTGGTTTATTTGATTCTTAAAATTGAGAAGTTTTTTTAAAATGCACATAGATAGTCCATTGTTTAGGGCATAAATATTTATAAATGTTATGACTTGTTGATGTATAATTCCCTTAAGCCGTATGAATGGCCTTTTTTGTCCCTTTTGATTAGCTTTGGCTTAAAACCACTTCATGTGATATGAGGATAGAAACCTATGCTTCTTTATGAGATCTATGTGAATGATATGTTTTTCCCCCATTCTTTTACCTTGAGTTTGTGGATGTCTTTGCCTATAAGTTTCTTGGAGACAGCCTACTCTTGGGTCTTTTCTTAAACCCAATTTGACAGTCTATGTCTTTTGATTGATGAGTTTAGGCCATTTACATTCAATGTTATTATTGAGACATGACTTTTATTTCTGGCCATTTTGACTTATTTCTGGTTTTTAATTTGAATTAGTTTCTTCTTTGATTTTTCTTCTAGTGTATTCCCTTCCTTTGCTGGTTGTCACTTTTATTTTTTATTTAGTTTTTGGGAAATATTTTATTGAGTGTGTTTTGTAGAACAGGCTTTGTAGTTGTGAAGTTTTTTAACTTTTGTTCATCATGGATTTTTTTTATTTTGTCATAAAATCTGAAGCTTAATTTTGCTGGGTATAGTATTCTTGGCTGGCATCCATTTTCTTTCAGAGGTTGGTATATATTATTCCAAGACCTCCTATCTTTGAGGGTCTGGGTTGAGAAATCAGCTGAGATCCACATTAGTTTATCTTTAAACATGTCTTGTGATTTTTCTCTGGCAATCTTTAAAATTCTATCCTTATTCTGTATGTTAGGCATTTTTGTAATAATGTGCCTTGGTGTGGGTCTTCTGTAATTTTGTATATTTGGGGTCTTGTAAGCCTCCTCTATCTGATTTTCCATTCCATTCTCTATGTTTGGGAAATTTCCTGATATTATTTTATTGAAAAGACTGTGAGTTTCTTTGGTTTGTATCCCTGACTCATCATCTATTCAATAAATCTTGAGTTTTGTCTTTTAATGTTGTCCCATATTTTATGGAAGTGCTGTTCATGGTCTCTTAACATCTTTTTTCCATGGTCAACTTTATTTTCTAGACTATATATTTTGTCTTCATTGTCTGGAATGCTCTTTCAAGTAATCTAGTCTGTTGATGATGTTTTCCATTGAATTTTTAATTTTGCTTATTGATTCTTCCATTTTAATGATTTCTGATTTCATCATTTTATTGATGACTATAACCTCTACAACATTGTCACAATAAACACAAATAACATGATCAGTTAGTGCCAACAATAAAAACAGAAAATATGCCAAATGGTTTACAACTTCAAATGGTAGACAGGGAGATAACAGAAGTGATGTAGGATGTGATGATTATGAGGGAGGAGGAAAGAGGGTAAAGTAAAAATTAAGGAAAGGTGCAAGAAAAAATTGAGGCTTTTCTTAGAAGAAAAGACAGATATTCAAGGGAAAAATATAAGTGGGATAAAAGTATATAAAATGAAGCTTTTACAAATTAAAAATAAAAATAAGATACAAAACAAAGGTGAAATATGCTAATTAAACTTCTTAGTCCTGAAAATATTTATCCATAAAAAATAACTAGTTTCAAAAATGGTAGAAATGAGAAAAGAAAAAACAAACAAATATGAATATGTATAAATATCCATGAATCATTCAGGCCACAATTGAGCAGAAAAAAGAAAAAAGAAAAAAAATCTCAATAAAAAATTAAAGAATTGTTTTCACTGAGTTCAGAAGATTCTTAGCTTTCCTTCTCAGCAGTGAAGTAGGGTTGTCTGGATTGTGATGTTTGCTCTACCCTCAGGGTGGGATTGCTAGGGTGAAAGAAGTCATTCCATAGATGGAACTGCTGGAGGGGTGGTTTAGGCTTAGGTAGGCTCCAGGCTCTTTACTAGATGACAATTGTTCTGAAGATTCTAAATCAGGGCACCTCCAGAGCCTAGCAATAGACAGTCTACCTTGGAAGACTGCATTCCAAGGTCTCCCCTGGCTTCCACTCCTGTGATAGAGGAGCCACTTTTTAGTCCACTACTTCACCCATGGACCTCAATTTTTGTGGTCTTGGGTTTAGTCTCCAGATTCAGTATTTCACACTCCCACCCTCTGAAATCCTGTCCAGGTGTGTTTCTCCCAGCTAGTCCTGAAAGCAGCCAGATTGGAGGGGGAGGAGGAGAGTGAGAGCTGGGTGCATTCCCATGACCAGTTGTCCCCTGTGTGAATCTTCATGATTAATTTCTCCTAGTCAATTAGGCACACTCTAAGTCATAAAGTGTGGGTTTTCCTGGACTTTGTTTTGGGCCAGACCGAGGTTTGCCAGGACTCAGCTCCCTCAGCTGCTGGTCCCTATGCTTCAGCTTCAAAATTGTTCCTTTCTCTGTCCTCCCTATGCTGGGAGAGATGCGGTTTCTTTCCCATACAAGACTATTGTGTAGTGTGCCTTTTACTTTAGTTGGGTAGTATCTTTGATCTCTAATCTCTCTGAATCCAGACTTGCCTAAATCCTAAAAATGTGGGTTCCCTCCACTGTGCTTGCAGAGGGACCACTCTGGCTGGTACCTCTGGCAGCAGTAGCAGCTGTAGTATTGGAGATTTCTTCCCTTTTTTCTTTTTTTATGTCATATCCAACTTCCTCAGTCCCTGATCTTCTTTGAGTTATCAGTATTAAATTCCAATAAAGTTTCCCTGCTTTTTTTCACCTATATTTCTGAGAAGATGACTGTCTGCTTACTTGGTTTCACACCACACAGCAGACATGAGAGCAACCTGTTCTATTCTGTCTCTTGAAACCCTCCCAGCACAGGTACTTTTTATCCTGACACATCATAAGATGTTAAGCTGCAATACATACGATAAATAATGCTTTTTGGAGTCTTTTGGTAGACCTCTTTTGACAAATAAAGAATCATATTATTGCAAGTAATTTGTTGTGTACTTTGTGGATAGAAGAAAACTAATAATTTTTAACTTTGTCAAGTTCTATACCTCTATCTGGTGCTTCCTAACCTCTACAGTTTCAGACTTAGCTCACAAAATCAGTCGTTGTGTAGTGGCACTTCCTTCTCCACCAATGAATCTTTTCTATTTTTTTACTTATTTAATTTGTTCTAATTAGTCATACATGACAGTGGAATGCATTTTGATAATTTGTACACAAATGGAGCACAACTTCTCATTTTTCTGGCTGTACTGGTGTAGAGACACAACAGTAGTATAATAATACGTGTATATAGAATAATAATGTCTGTCTTGTTCTACTGACCTTCCCATCTCTACAGTCCCTTGCCTACCCTCATTTCACTCTGCACTACCCAAAATTTGTTCATTCTTCCCTACCCACCATTCCCCCACTATGGATCAGCACCTGCTTATGAGAGAAAACATTCAGCCTTTGGGTTTTGGGGGATTGGATTATTTCACTTAGCATGATATTCTCTAGTTATATCCGTTTACCTGCAAAAGCTATAATTTCATTCCTCTTTAAGGTTGAGTAGTATTACATCATGTATATGTAACCACATTTTCTTTATTCATTCATCTGTTGAAGGGCATCTAGGTTGATTCCATAGTTTAGCTATTGTGAATTGAACTTCAATAAACATTGATGTGGCTTCACCACTGTATTATGCTGATTTTAAGTCTTTTGGGTATGAACTGAGGAGTGGGATAGCTGGGTCAAATGGTGGTTCCATTCCAAGTTTTCTGAGGAATCTCCATACCACTGTTCAGAGTAGTTGCACCAATTTGCAGTCCTCTAGCAAAGTTTGTGTGTACTTTTCTCCCCACACCCTTGCCAATAATTGTTATTGCTTGTATTCTTATTATTTATTTATTTTCTTTTAGTTGTAGATGGTCACAATACCTTTACTTTTATTTACTTTAAAGTGGTGCTGAGGATCAAACCCAGTGCCTCACAAGTGCTGGGTGAGCACCCTACCACTGAGCTATAACCCCAACCCCTCCTTGTATTCTTGATAATTGCCATTATGACTAGATTGAGATAAAATCTTAGAGTTATTTTGATTTGCATTTCTATAATTGATAGAGATGATGAACATTTTCCTAAGTTGATGATTGATTGCATTTCCTTTTCTGTGAGGTGTCTGTTAAATTCCTTAGCCCATGTATTAACTAGGTTATTTGTTTTAAGTTTCTTGGGACATATATATATATATATATATATATCAATATCTATCTATCTATATATCCCCTGGAGATTAGTGCTCTATCTGAGATGTGTGTGGTAAAGATTTTCTCCCATTCTGTACACTCTCTCTCTTCGTGTTTTTGATTGTTTCCTTTGCTAAGGAGAAGCTTTTTAGTTTGAATCCATCCTATATATTGATTTTTAATTTTACTTCTTGTGCTTTAGGAATCTTGTTAAGAAATTCAGGTCCTATTCAGACATAATGAAGATTTGGGCCTACGTTTTCTTCTACTAGGCACAACATCTCTGTTTGGGCCTATATTTTCTTCTACTAGGCACAGCATCTCTGTTCTAGTGACTATGTCTTTGATCTACTTTGAATTGATTTTTATGTAGGGTGAGAGATAGAACTTTAATTTCATTTTATTACATATGGATTTCCAGTTTTCCCATCACTATTTGTTGAATAGGCCATCTTTTCTCCAATGTATGTTTTTGGCACCTTTGTATGAGATAACTGTATTTATGTGGGTTGGTCTCTGTGTTATCTATTTTATATCATTGATCTACATGTCTATTTTGGTTCCAATGCCATGACATTTTTGTTACTATTGCTCTGTTATTATAGTTTAAGATCTGGTATTTTGATACCTCCTGCTTCAATTTTCTTGCTAAGGATTGCTTTGGCTATTCTGGGTTTTTTATTTTTCCACATGAATTTAAAGCTTGCTTTTGCTAGTTCTATAAAGGATGTCATGGGGATTTTAATCACAATTGCATTAAATATGCAAAAACTTTTACTGGTATGTCCATTTTGACAATATTAATTTTTGCCTATCCAAGAGTGTAAAAGATCTTTTCATCTTCTAAGGTCTTTGTCAATTTCTTTCTTTAATGTTCCATAGTTTTAATTGTAGAGATCTTTCACCTCATTTGTTAGATTGATTCCCAAGTATTTTAATTTTTTTGAGACTTTATGGATGGAATAATTTTCCTAATTTCTCTTGAAGTGGATTCATCACTTGTATAAAAATGCATTTGATTTAGGGGCATTGATTTTATATCCTGGTACTTTGCTAAATTCATCTATTAGTTCTAGAAGTTTTCTGGTGGAGTTTTGTGAGTCTTCTAAGTATAGAATCATGTCATCAGCAAACAGTGACCATTTCAGTACTTATTTTCCTATTTGTACCTCTTTAATTTCTTTTATCTGTCTGATTGCTCTAGCTATAGTTTCAAGGTTTATGTTGAATAGAATTGGTGAAAGAGGGCATCCCTATCTTGTTGCAGCCTTTAGTGGAAATGTTTTCAATTTTTCTTTATTTAGAATGATTTTGACCATGGGCTTAACATAGATATCTTTTACGATGTTAAGATATATTCCTACTATCCCTAGTTTTTTCTAGTGATTTGAACATGCTGCATTTTGTCAAATAGTTTTTCTGCATCTATACAGATAATAATATGATTCTTGTCTTTAAGTCTTGATATTATATATTACATTTATTCAATTTCATATATTGGACCAACCTTGCATCCTTGGGATGAACTCCACTTATCAAGGTGCATTATCTTTTAAATATGTTTTGTATGTGATTTGCCAGTTTTATTGAGAATTTTTGCATTTATGTTCATCAGGGATATTGATCTGAAGTTTTTTTTTCCTTGATATGTCTTTGTCTAGTTTTGGTATCAGGGTGATACTAGCCTGATAGAATGAGTGGAAGGGTTCCCTCCTTTTCTATTTCAGGGAATAATTTGAGGAGTATTGGGTGTTAATTCTTCTTTGAAGTTCTTATAGAACTTGGCTGAGAATCCATCTGGTTCTGGGCTTTCCTTGGTTTGTAGGCTTTTGATAGCATCTTCTATTTTATTGCTTGAAATTGATCTGTTTAAATTGTGTGCCCTCTTGATTTAGTTTGGGTAGAACATATGTCTGTGGAAATTTGTCAATGTCTTCCTGATTTTCTACTGTATTTGAGTATAAATTTTCAAAACAGCTTCTAATTATCTTCTGTGTTTCAGTAGTGTTGGTCTTGAAATTTCCCTTTTCATCATAAATTTTAGTAATTTGAGTTTTCTCTCTCTTTATCTTCATTTGTGTATCTAAGAGTTTATCAGTTTTATTTGGTTTTTTTCAAAGAACCAACTTTTTGTTTTGTCAATTTTTTCAACTGTTTCTTTTTTTTTCATTGATTTCAGTTCTGTTTTTAATTATTTCCTGTCTTCTACTGCTTTGATATTGATTTGTTCTTCTTTTTCTAAGGCTTTGAGATGTAATGTTAGGTCATTTATTTGTTTACTTTTTATTCTTTTAATATATGAGCTGAATGCTGGGAACTTCCCTCTTATCACTGTGTTTATAGTGTCCCGGAGATTTTGATATGTTGTATTGGTGTTCTCATAAACCTCTAAATTTTTTTAAAAATCTTCTCCATCATTTCTTCTGCTGTCCATTTATCATTCACTAGCATGCTATTTACTATCCAGGTGTTGGAGTAGCTTCCATTTTTTATCATTGATTTCTAATTTTATTCCATTCTGATAGAAGGCAGGGAGGTATTTCTATTGTTTTTTATTTGCTGAGGGTTGCTTTGTTGCATAACATATGGTCTATTTTAGAAAAGGGTCCCTGTGCTGCTGAGAAGAAAGTGTATTTGCTTATTGATGGATAAAATATCTGTATATGTCCATTCAGTTTAAATCATTGATTAAATTATTTAGTTCTATATTTTTTTTTATTTTTTTGTTTGGAAGATCTATCCAGTGGTGATACAGCTGTGTTAAAGTCACCCAGTATTATTGTGTTATGGTGTATTTGATTCTTGAAATTGAATAGGCTTTGTTTGATAAATGTAGATGCTCCATTCTTTAGGCATATATATTCAGAATTGTTATGTCTTGTTGATGTGTGATTCCCTTAAGCAGTTTAAGATACCCTTCTTTATCCCTTATGGCTAACTTTGGTTTGATGTCCACCTTGTCTGATACGAGCATGGGAACCTCTTATTGAGTTCACAGTCCATGTGAGTGATATGTTGTTTCTCAACATCTCACCTCCAGTCTGTGGATGTCTTTTCCTAGGAGATGAGTCTCTTGAAGACAACATATTATTGGGTCTTTTTTTTTAATTCTATATGCCAGTCTTTGTCTCTTGATTGATGAGTTCAGGATATTAACATTCAGGGTTAGTATTGAGATATGATTTGTGTTTCTAGTCATTTTGGTTCATTTTTGGTTTTTAACTTGACTTTGTTTCTTCTTATATTGACCTATCCTTTAATGTAGTTCTTCTCTTCCCCCCCCCTCCTCCTCCTCCTCCTCC